>NC_056731.1:1279336926-1279636926 GCF_019279795.1 Protopterus annectens | reverse complement strand
TCTTATTTTTTGTTCTGTATTCTTTTAAAAGACCACTTAATCTTCTATGCATCCAGCTACACATGTCTATTTTTACCTTCTGTAGAGTCTTTTCTCACATTTTACCAGGCTGCTTGTAGCCCTTTCCTTGCTGTTCTGTCCATTGATGGATTATTGTTGCTCACCTTTACTTCCTGTTTCAGCTACCACTTCACACTACTTTACATTTGTATTCCTCCTGATGCACTGCAGCTTCTAATGTCCCATCTCAGTATACCCCAGGAATCTTCAGCAATGCTCTTCTGTCCATTTATATTCATTACTTTCCTACCCAAAGCTTCAAAATCCACAGTGTTGAACTTCGATTTATTTTTGTTTTTGCTCCCCCATTACTCACTGGTTTGTGAACAGTTCATTAATCCATTTTCTGTTACTGAGGATCAGATTTAACATTTCCAGCTGCATGTGGGTGCCCTAAAGTTATGTTTAAGCCCCACCTTCATATTTGCCTTGTCTTTCTGTGCATTTTACTGCTGTAAAGTTGTACACCATTTGGCTTACTTGTACATATGTACAAGGCAGCAAGCAGCACATTTGCTTGCCAGCAGGTGGGGGTTGTGCACATGTATCTCTCAGCATTATGGTTCTGCTAGGTCCTGCCATTCTCTTTAAAGCAGATTAAGCCCAATGCTATTCTCTCCTGAAAGATGTGATAGAGATGCATGTCCATTTGCCTTTTTGAGAGTGATTTGAATGCTGTAGTTGCCAAATTTTAAAAATATAGATAGCTTCAGTGACTGCAGTGTCTATCGCTCCTTTTGAAGATGATTGGTTTGAATGCATTTGATCAACATGTCCGTTTTATTGCTGATCAGGGCAGACCTTTGGTGATAAAACACTAACTCTATCTGTGAAACTTTGTTACTGGACCATGGAACATTCTTGCTAGTTATGGCTTATCTCTTATGTATAGTAAAATTTCATTTCAGTCTGGGTTGTGTTCACTGCACTTAAAGGGTAGTATATTGGGGTCTATATTATAATAGCGACATCTTAAAATGTCGAATCTCACTTGTTCGACATGAAAATGTTGAGCTCTAAGGTTCCCGAATGGCCAAATCACTGATTTCTTTCCAGCGGAAAGAAATCGATTGGCCAAACACCAATGCCACACAAAAATAAACACATTTAAGTGGGGGGCTTTGCCCCCCACACCCCCCAACTAAATATTTTAACTCCGACACCACACTACAGTCAGGGAAAGGGCAGATGTAACAGAATGGCCAACCTTGGAGTTCGACATTTTTGTGTCGAACATGTGAAATTCGACATTTTAAGATGTCAATATAATATAGAACCCAGTATGTCGTACTATTGGTGAGAGCTTTTCTATAGTACAGTGAAGCCAGTACCCCTCCCCTTGGGATGGGTGAGCTGCAGTCATTCACCTACTGCCACCCCTTCCAGCTGGCTGCTTCAGTAGCCAAGCCACTTACTGAATCCTGAAATGCAAGGCAATGCATAAGTGGATCATTATGTTGGGGGTTTGCTGGATTCATTACTGTCTGTTGCTTTAAGGATGAGCATGTATGAGTTAAGAATTGGGCTAAGGAGCACAGAGGGAATGAGTTATCAAACAATCAAGCACTGGACTTGTGTGATAATAGCAGACTACAGAGGTTAAGTGCTTGTTTTCTGCTGACATACTTGTGTGGCTTTATCTGAGCAGTATTAATTTGAAACTGGGTATTATCAGCCAGAAGAAACATAACCTGCAGTTGGCTTCATGATATTGCATAATTATCAGAATTTCTTGTTACACGTCATCGTCTGGTATAATACTGCAAATAATACAGCTCCAATAAAGGGTGGTGTTCAGTGAAATTTGGAGTTGAAGGTAATGTTATTAACAATGTAAATGTGCTCTTTTGTACTCGTTCAGGACAGTAAATTGCTTGCCTGTACTTGTACTAGATGCCTTTGTATCAGCATGCATATTGAAAAATCATTCATATCAGTGTATAATCTTACAGCCTTGGTAAATCTCAGATATTTGGAAAAAGTGTAAAGATTTATGTTTTATTTGCATATTACTGCACTTGTACATGTTTTTGTGGCCTAACAGTGGTATTGCACTGCAGAGAGTTCATCAAGTTATAAGATGACCTTTGGTAGTTAAAAAGCTTGTAAACATGTTAACTTCAGTTCCCCATTTTATTTTCTTCCTACATGCCTTTACCTTGAAGCTGTAGGTCACATAATAACTAACCATCGCTCTGAGCTATTGTAGAAAATTCCATTACAGAATCTTCCTTGTCGATATAATCACCAGTCTTGAAATATGCACCCCACACAGATACCTTTTCTACTGTCAGAAAGTGTTGCTATTGTGCTCTTTAATAAGAAAAAACCTGAAAAAAAACTTTTGACAGCCCTGAGTCATTTCGCCAGTGAAAAGACTACTTAGTTTGTGAGCTTTATTAAAATCTGTGCTGTGTGTCCTGGTATGGCATGCCAAGCATAACCTACATTCCAGGCTTACCAAAGTGGATCAACTTTGTTTTATAGGTAGCACATATCAGAGGGATTAGATTAATGTGTAACTGGGAAACTATTTGTCCATTCATGTGAAAGTCCTGATTGATGTAATTGAATACTTGGAGTGAGGTGAGACTGGTTAAACCAAAACAAGAAATTCTAACTACCCATGAAAGATGTATCTTCTCTGCTTAGCTGTCAGCTTCAGCTAGTAAAATATCCATTGGCAACCACTGGGGACTTGAGTGAGACATTAGTGGTGAGATAATTAGCAGAAGGGCACTGGTTACTGATGGCCTCTGATTGGGCGGTGTGTACTGGACTTTGCTGAGTGGTCTGTTGCAGTTTTGGTGAGAACTTCAAGCCTTTGTGCAGCTTGGCTTTCTGTTGTATCCAGCAGCTGTAGCATATACTTGGTTGTCTGCCAAGAGAAGACTATATCACGTGTACTAAGCCCATCAACATCTGAGTTACTACTACTACTACTCAGGAAGCAGTTTGGGACTTGTACTACTCATTGCTTCTGCTGAGAGACTTTGGGAAGCATCACTGATTATAGTATAGCTGTGTGCAGCTGTATTGAAACCAGCATTATATCTACTACTAGACAGATAGCACCCCCAGCAATTAACTCCAGATCTCAGACTCTTCTTCCCCTTCAGCCCACATTTAGTAAGCACCTGGAACCATGGATTTGCACTTCCCAATTGAATGGGTAGCCATTTTGTTTGACATGGGCATTCTGAGACAACTTTGCTATGCTTTTTTCTTTACTGACTACCACCTACTACTTAAACTGACAGTGTGTGTAAGAGATAGTTATACAATGTTTTTGGAGGCAAAGCTGTGATGTAACCCGTTTGCTGTTTGAAGTGGTTTTATCAGTATCATGCAGCACCACACTATACCTGTCACACACAATGCAGATCAAACATGTAGACCTACATATGCTGAGGCTCTTAAAAATAACCTACCTAAACCACAAATTCTTTCTAAATGAACCTGCAAAGTAACTATCCCCAGACACCTCACAGCCACGCAACTCGGATAACACCCACCATGAAATATGTAGTACTCAGTGTCTCAACTCAAAAGCTTATAAGGTGTACTTCCACACAATTGAACATCCTAGATGTAAGGGACTCCAGAGTGTCACACACTCGTATACCAACACATTGATGCTTTACTCACCAGACTGTGTAAGGAAAGGATCACGATTAGTTGCCTATTTTCTACCAGGATTTGCAACATCATGCATGCATTCGGGTCCTTGTATCATAAGTACACATGACAGTCATAGTACACGAGATTGTAAACTACTTTAAGACATACCTCCTTGAACTATATGAAGGTAGACCCGATGGAGCTCACTGAATATGTGACTCAGGCAGTTATGAACCTAGCCTTGAGCAGCATTTTACCATCACTGAGAATGATGCCGCAATCTGAACAAAAGATTATTAACTTCAACCACTTGCTTAGCTTCTGGTGTCATTCAAGGGGTTCTATTGTATATTCGCCTATAAGGAGAGGGTAGGCGGTCCTAACTGCCTTGCCTGAGATGGCCTGCCCCTACTTCCACAACTTTCATATATTGGCTAAAACCTTGTCCAAATACATATAGCGCCTTTTTTTGGGCAAATTTACTTTACATTTGTTTACCGAGATGGTCCAACTGGATACATGTCCATTTTCAGCGGCGGCCCGGAAAGAAAAGCTCCACATAAACAAACTTACATAGATTACACAGAAGTTAGCAAACTGTTATAAAAACAAAGTGATTATATACAATAGCTTAGTAGGGGCTCCCAGTTCTCATGGAAAGACACAATTAAAAGTAAGAGACATCAGATTGGAAGCAGAGCTTGGTGATATAGTTACAAGTTATGATAATTACAGAATATGCTTTCAGTTTATAACTTAATCAGGGTTGGTACATGGGCATAGCCAATTCACTTTGAGATACTGTTTGAGGTTTTTTTGAAGAGACTTTTGGAGGATTGTAGGGTTTTATAGTTTGGCAACGAATTCCACGTTTTGCCAACAAAGTTGGCAAACAGGGATTCACCAGCAGAGTTATTAGCTTTGTGGGTTTGGACCAGTAGTTTCTCGGCTGACCATAGGGATCTCAGGTTGCTATATGGCTTAATAATATTTTTAAGTGGGGGGGTGTCCTCAGGGTGGTACAAACCTTTGTGTGCTATTAAGAGTTAGCTCCAAGCAATGTGCCGACAACAACGGCAAAAGGCAGTCAACGCACAACTAAATGCACAGCACTTGTCAGAATGGATACCAGGTTTATTCCAACTCCAAAGTACACAAATAAGGGTTTAAGCGCCATCTGAAACCAGACTTCCTCAGAACCCTGAATAGAAACAATTAAACATTTATATAGTCAATTAAACATGTTGGCTAAAGTCATTTAAAGCAATATTAAAAAAAGCCTTATGCAGTATTAATATTAATAAATAAATAAAACCTATATATCCTTATACAATTGTAAATGTTAGAATATAAATATAATACAAAAAAAACACATTTATAATAATAGTGCATAGTATGTAAACATTTAAGTATAAAGGAAAGGTTTAATACTAATAAAATCATTGATACCTGGAAAACAGGTAGCATTAGTTTTGATCTGCCAAGTGGCTTTTTTAGCCAAATTAATTTTCCAATTCCCACCATTTGGACTAATGTCTACCCTATCAATAATAAAGAACTTAAAAAGATGGGAATTGTCATACAAAGAAATATGTCTAGCTAAAGCATTTTTAAGATCTCCTGTTCTTATTTTGTATAAATGTTCATAATGCTTTGGAAAGACCGCTCGGTCTTCCGATATAAAACAGAACATTTAATACATAGGGCAATATAAACCACACGAGAAGTTTGGCAATTCCCACCTTGACTCTTGACAAAATATTTATTAAAATCATCTAATCTAATGCCTTTAGTCTCTAATATAGAAGAACATTGTCCACAGTGCCCACATTTCTTGGTCGTACCAAAAATGTGTCTAGGTTTTCTTCTAAACTCTAAAAGGTCCTTAATATTAGGACCAGTTCTAAAAACAAAATGCGGTTGACTACCCAAAACAGTAGTACAATCATTATCAGTTTTAAATAATTTCCAACTTTCAAAAATAATATTTTGGATGTATTGTACGTATGGGGAAAAGCATAACTTCAGCAATGCATTAGAGCTGCCCGGATGTCTTCTGAAGAAAATATATTTTTAAAGGAACTTGAATTGATTAAAGCCATGTTTTTGGATAGGGGATACCCTCACAGTATGTTAAATGAAGTTATGTTACGTGTTAAACAGGAATGGGGTAAGAAATATTCTACTATTTTAGGGAAAGGAGATTCTTTTAGGAAAGATTTTTCAACACTACCTACCTTTAAATCTAAGGTTTGTGTGTTAACCTTTTCCCCATACGTACAATACATCCAAAATATTATTTTTGAAAGTTGGAAATTATTTAAAACTGATAATGATTGTACTACTGTTTTGGGTAGTCAACCGCATTTTGTTTTTAGAACTGGTCCTAATATTAAGGACCTTTTAGAGTTTAGAAGAAAACCTAGACACATTTTTGGTACGACCAAGAAATGTGGGCACTGTGGACAATGTTCTTCTATATTAGAGACTAAAGGCATTAGATTAGATGATTTTAATAAATATTTTGTCAAGAGTCAAGGTGGGAATTGCCAAACTTCTTGTGTGGTTTATATTGCCCTATGTATTAAATGTTCTGTGTTTTATATCGGGAAGACCGAGCGGTCTTTCCGAAAACGTATTTATGAACATTTATACAAAATAAGAACAGGAGATCTTAAAAATGCTTTAGCTAGACATATTTCTTTGTATGACAATTCCCATCTTTTTAAGTTCTTTATTATTGATAGGGTAGACATTAGTCCAAATGGTGGGAATTGGAAAATTAATTTGGCTAAAAAAGAAGCCACTTGGCAGATCAAAACTAATGCTACCTGTTTTCCAGGTATCAATGATTTTATTAGTATTAAACCTTTCCTTTATACTTAAATGTTTACATACTATGCACTGTTATTATAAATGTGTTTTTTATGTATTATATTTATATTCTAACATTTACAATTGTATAAGGATATATAGGTTTTATTTATTTATTAATATTAATACTGCATAAGGCTTTTTGATAATATTGCTTTAAATGACTTTTGGCGCCAACATGTTTTTAATTGACTATATAAATGTTTAATTGTTTCTATTCAGGGTTCTGAGGAAGTCTGGTTTCAGATGAAAGCGCTTAACCCTTATTTGTGTACTTTGGAGTTGGAATAAACCTGGTATCCATTCTGACAAGTGCTGTTAGTTTGTGCATTATTTACGTTGACTGCCTTTTGCCATTGCTGTTGTTGTCGGCACATTGCTTGGAGCTAGCTTTACTCATTAGTGGTCGTTCCTTCTTTTTACGGTGCTATTAAGAGTTGATTGAATTGAATTAAGCTGAGCAGTTCTAGCCACTCTAGTTGTTTAAGGTTCTGGCAGTGGTGGGTTCTATAGGTGGAGCCAGTTACGAATCGGGCAATATGATTGCAGCTATGGGACAGCTTTCATAGTTCGGATTTGTTGAGGTTTGAGAGTACAGGCGAGGCATATAAAAGAGTAGAGAGTAGGAGTGATCGGGCTATTGCAGTCCTAGCCAGTGGGGTTAAAAATATCTTGTTTCTGTACAGTGATCCAAGCTACTTATTGATGGTCTGTATGGTTTTGTTGACCTGCAGGTCAAATTTGAGATTATTGTCTATGATAACCCCTAGCAGTTTGGTGTGATGATCTAGGGAAATAGTTGTACCATTGTTAGATGTGACAGAGAATGAAAGTGTGGTAGATCTACTAGTGAGGGAGAAGAGTAGAAGTTTAGTTTTATTGGGGTTCAGAAGTAGGCGGTTGTTGAGCCAGTTCTCAGTAGTGTTAAATGTATTTTGGGTTAAGGTTTGCAGTTCAGATGGGGAGGTGGCTGAGCAGATCAGAGTGGAATCATCTGTATATTGAATGCAGGTAGCTTTAGGGATAGCAGTGTGAAGCTTGTTGATAAAAATAGAGGAGTAGTGGACCTAGTATGGACCCTTATGGGACACCAAATGTGAGAGGTAGCTGGCTGGAGAGATTGCCCTGCCATAGTACCGCTTGTTGTCTACCATCAGGTAGGACTGGAACCACTGGATAGTAGGCTTGTTGGCAGTGGTAGTCTTCAGAATCTTCCAGCGTAACAAAACAGAATCTGAATAGCATACAGGTATTGCTACTCAACACCAGGAGCCTCAACAAAAACTTTACTTCCTACAGACATTAATTACCTTGAAATGCATCAGTATATGCATTGTCACAGACATGGTTCAAGACCACTGACAGCAGCTCATGAGTGCAGGCCTTCAACACTTACCTCATATTCAGGCCCAATGCACTAAGCAAAGGCACTAAAAGCAGTGGTTTATCTATAATCTTAAAACAAAGGCTCATGAGACAAGATAATGACCTGGAACTCCAACATCCAGGTTACCATTAAAAAAAACCCCTTCTCACGTTATTGCTAATCATATGACTCCCACATTGGGCCAAAAAACAGTTCCCTAGGACTAATTTCAACTACCCCTCTCTAAACTGGGAGACTTGTTCATCCCCTAATATATATGCCGAGAGATTTCTGGACTTCATAAATGCAAATTCTTTGGACCAGTTAGTCTGTATCCCAATTAAGGGAGAAAAAATGCTGTACTTGGTCCTCACCAATATGGGACAAACCTGTTCTCCACCAGTTGTAACTTCTTCCCTAGTCAAATCAGACCATAAATCACTCACATTCACAATAAGACTGAACCTGGAAGCATATTCAAATTCCTCTCTATTTAGAGATTATGCAAAGGTTAGTCTACTAAAACTGAATGATGACCTGGCTAAATTCAATATCCCTCTCCAATCTGATGACCCCACTGCATATGCAGAATCCTTTACCACCAAATTCTATGCAAATGTGAATATCTGTATAGATGCATCTGTCCTCCTCTAAAGGAAATACCAAGTTTAAAAGTAAATGCCTCTGTGATGGAACTCAAATCTAAACAGACCCCGTAATAAAAGAAAAAAACTCATTGCATGCAGTAATACATGTAGCGCTCAAGATGTCAAAAATGCTGCTGCTAAATTTAACAAGGATCCCCTTCCAGTCCATGATCAAATCAACCAAAGCTAGATATGAGGTAAAAATAGCCAGCCAGCAAAAGGCAACCGTAAAGAAGACTAACTGTGCTAGGAACCTCAGAAACAATGCTCAGCACTGCACAGAGCTAATAGTAAATTATATCACTTACTCAGGTCTTGAGGACATGGTCAGTCTAGTAGTGAATACATTTAGTGCTAACTTCTTTATCTGTCTCCCTCTACATTCCCAGATCACTTACCTACATATACACCTCCCCCTCAAACCTCCCAAGAACAAGTCCTCAGAGGACTTTCCAAGGCTTAGAGCAGTGCTTCTATGGGGCCAGAAAACATACCAGGCTGCCTACTGGCCAGTTTGAAACAGGACCTATCAAAACCCAGAGGCTATTCTACATTAACATTCAAACAGGCTTTGTGCCAGGTGAATGAAGGATAACAGTCATCCCCTGCACAAAGATGGGGCATCAACCTGCCTGGGTAATTATGGACCCATAAGTTTGACCAGCCTCATCTGTAAGGCTATGAAGAGGATCATTATGGAGTTATAAATAAGGACATAGGTAACCTACAGACTCTTGACTCCAAGCCAGTTTGGTTTTGTCAAGGGTAGATTCTGCCTGCTTAGTCTGGTTGACTTCTTCAAAAAGGTTACAGAAGCAGTAGATGAGGAAAAATCAATACACACCACATATCTAGACCTCACAAAGGTATTCAGCACCATCCCACATTCAGATATTGTTGAGAAACTCTGCAAGCTAAATGTTCATTTCTGTGTATCTCATAGCAGATTAGCTCAAATGTAGAACCCAAAAAGTTAGGGTAGATGGCTCAACCTCCTCCAGAATACCTGTCACTAGTTCAGAGCTACTCTTATCTGGCACTTGCGTCTCTGAGGTGAACAGTAATGTTACAAGTTTATGGCTGACCAAGTGATCAGAGAGTTTATGATGGCACCAAGTTTACACCAAGATCCACTAAGAGGGCCTTTCCCAAACAAAAAGCTGGCATCATAACCATGGACCAAAACTAAATGCCAAAAAAATGTATAATAGTATCCATCTACAAGCATGCTGTCCCCAGTAACTGTCACATTGACAGCATACACCTGAAAATTGATCTAGTATCATGGGACCTGGGAGCCTATGTGGATAGCCACCTGTCCTTTGGTCACCATGTATCCACTACTGTTAAAGTCCTTTTATGTTATACAGCTTATGAGTAAGGGTATGGTGTATAGGTCCAGGATTGTGATCATTCCACAGTATTCAGCACTTATCTTCAGAGTATAATACTCCCTTAGGTATGTACCTGTACATATACTGCAACTTGAATGACCACAGTACTTTGTCACCACAAAAATCAGGGGCCTAAATCATAAAATCAACACTGACCAAGTGCCCCTCTTCTCGGTATAATACAGGCTACTGAGGGGCAATCTCTGTTTCACATACAGAGACCCTGTCATCTCTGACTGCACATCCTTAAGTACAAATGTGACATAAATACCAGCTCAAGAAATTTAAAAAACTTTTCCACAACATAAATAGAATATGTCAGAAAGATAGATATGTATCACAGAGAATACCACTTCTTTGGAATTGTCTTTCTCTTCACATACAGCAATGTTCTTTCCTTAAGCTGTTCATATTTAGTCTGGTTGAATACATGGGAAAACCACAAATTCACCACTGGTTTAGCACTTTTATCTCTTATGGATAAGAGTAACGTATAAATGTGCTCCCTAGCTCTTGTTTTTTGTACTTGTATTACAAGAGCTAAAAACTTCATGGGATTGTAGAGCTAGACTTCTAAAGGTACTCAGAGATCAGTAGCCTAATAAGTACCAGTGGGCCTGTGAACCGTGGGTGCTCCACTTTAGTATGGTGTAGTTTGTCTCCCAAAATGGAGTTCATGCTAGTTGGGAGATCTAAAACTTTCAGGAATCTGTCATAATTATCTGGGAACATGGAGGGCGACCTGCATCAGGCTGTAAGTTAGTAGTTTGTTTTGTTTAAGATGATCTGGAGTTCTTGAAGTTCTTTTGGTCAGTGTGTGAGAATCTGTCTGGTGGTGACATGATCCTTGATAAATATGGAGATGCAGCCATTGTTATCAGGCCTGAAGACACGGTAAACACAGAACCCTGCTGTGGAGAAAGTGCTTCTTCAAACTTCAACCAAGTCTCAGTAATTCCACAAACATGGATATTTTTCCGATGTAGGAAAGTCTCAAAAATCAGGCAATTTGTTGTTGAGGCTTTTGGCATTGAGAAGAGAAACTCGTGTGGTCCATATTGGGATTTGATGAATTTGCAATGCTGAAATGTCCATTAACTGGGTTCTGCCTTAAAAATGACACTGTGAGGGCAGCAAAGGTTTTAGCCATTATGCGACAGCCTTTGAATGAGATGTACAGGCTCATACCTTAAAAAGCATGTTGGATTATCAATCATTTCATCCAGTGCTCAGACATACTGGCTTCCCAAAGAATGATACCAATTGCTCAGCAAGTTGAAACTAATTATTCTTTCTTTGTACCTAGACATTATCTGGTAAAGGAAGGATTCCACTCAGGATCAGAATCTTAACTGAATTTGTAACATGCATGGAAATTTCTGACATGTCTCTGCATGTCTCTCAGTTTTTTGCATCCTGATGCATGCACTCCCACATGGACAACCACCATGTCATTGTCATATCTGCCCTGAGAAAGGTACTTTAGGGCCCTTGTAATGTCAAAGACTAGCACCCACAAGGCAACTGACTGTAATCCTAGCCTTCTCCAGTCTTATGAATGGGGATCTGTATGTCTAACATCTGAGATGCCAATCTCTTAAGACATTTTAATTACTAAAGTGTTTAGGAGTACATGCTTGGAAGGAGTATGACTCTTGGTAACTAAATGCTGTAGGTGTGTGTGTGGAGGAGATGAGTTGGAGAGTTTCCAGTGACACCTATTCTTTTAGTTTTAGTAGCTTTGTCATGTTTTTAAGTCTCACTGTATTACATTTAATGTGATTTTCTTGAGTAGGAGTGGCATTGTGTGTGGGTGTGTGTGTGTGTGTGTGTGTGTGTGTGTGTGTGTGTGTGTGTGTGTGTGTGTGTGTGTGTGTGTGTGTGTGTGTGTGTGTGTGTGTGAGAGAGTGAGTGAAGTGCATTCCTTATAGTTTTAGGTGAGAGAGAGATAGTTAACTCGGTGTGTGAGAGGTGCAAGTATTTTTGTATAAAGTAAGAGTTGGATATCTGTGAGCATAAAGCAGTTCCTATACTGCCCGAGGATACCAAGTACTAAGAGGTTAGCAACAGAAGGCAAACAAATTGACTTTTTTTCCATAATGTTGAGTGCTTCAAGTATTGTGACAAAATATTTTAATTTAAATTTTGGAGAACATGGTTTAAACTATTTGTAGGGGACGAAGATGACTAATTCTAATATGTGAAATAATGCATGGACTAAACTAGGTGAAGATGTAGGTGGTTTTATGGGGAAATTACACTGGAATGTGTATCTGTATTTAGTAAGTGATGGAAGAGACCAGATGGGAGGTGTGAGAGCTTTAGTAAAAGCAACCACTCAGCAACTGGTGACGTCCGATGAAACACCCAACACTTCCGACTTCTAGTACACAATTTATTAATATCTATCACAGTGTAAAACCAGAAAAAATAAGTATTTAGTGCTTTCGTCCTACTAACAAGGATTTCATCAGAGTACAACTAAAGCCATTTACTTAATTTATATATACTCCCACTAATTAACTGTTGAGCTGGTGAATTAAATACTAAAAGCCATTTAAAGAAATATTCTCTGAGTAATGACATTGAGTAGTTAGTTAAAATATGCATGACATGTAAAAATAAACCAAATAAACAATATACAATTATATGCCTGCTAAATGTTACATAAAAACAAGCTATAGTTAAAAACTTGTTAAAACCATAGTAAATGTAATGCTAGCAATTCATTTTACTGTTGTTGACTTAAAATTTAACAAGGGCTGAATACTAATATATTCATTTAACCCTGGAGCCTATGATGCTTGCAGCCTTAGCTGCCATCTGATTTATTTTACTTCTAGGAGTGTTCTAAAACACCCCCTCTTGGATTTGCCTTTACCTTGTCCAGGATAGCAAATGTAAACTTATTAAAATGGGGCATAGTCTTGTATGTTTGTAAAGGACATTTTTTTTTTGTTTTGCTTAGCAATATCATAATAATGTTCGTAGATCCTTCTACAAAAGCACCTTTCAGTTTTCTCTATATAGAAACTAGTACATCCCATACATTTAGGAAGGTAAACAATATATATGGACTGACAATTCCCTTTTAAAAAATACACTTTGGAACCTATCATGTTATACAATTTTAAATTAACCTCTTCTAAAATGTAGGAACATTGGGCGTGCCTCCCATACCTCTTCGTTCCGTCTCTATCTCTGATATCTTTATCCTGCATGTTTGACGCTCGCTCAAAACTTCCTTTCAAGTTTCACTCCATTTTGTGAACAAAGGAGGGTTCAGTCTCTAATATTTGGTAAATTTCCAGATACGTTCTCAAGAGGTTCCAACTTGATCTCACTATTTTCTTGATTTCCTCTGCTTGGGGACCAAATTCAACCACTAAAGCCCTCCCATATTGTACCTCCCCATTATGTTGAAAGGTGGTTAATAGTCTTGTACCCAAGAGGAGCTTGTATTAAGTCCCCATTGGGATTGTGCATAATTCCGAATCTCCCGTACCAATTTTTGGGGATAGCCTCTTGCTAGAAACGTATCTTCCACCATGTCTAATTCCATGGGGAGGTCTACCTGATGGGAAGTCACCCTAGCAACTCTTATGCACAGCCCTTTAACTAAAATGTTCTTTTGGGCCAATGGATGACTACTTCCAAAGTCCAAGTAGGAGTTACTGAAGGTGGGCTTTCTGAAGATCTTGGATTTAAACCCACCTGCAGTTTTTGAAATAAGTGTGTCTTAAGTAATTCATATTCTGACTAAAATTAAACATGAATTTCAAAACTTTGGAGGTGTCATTCAAGTATGTAACAAAATTCACTATCTCGTTTTCGGTTCCCTTCCAAAGAATAAACATGTCGTCCAAAAATCTCGTGTATAACTTTATAAAAGCCTTATGTTTAGACTCAAAAACATTTTTTGTTTCTCATACTAACATAACAACATTGTCATATATGGGGGAACAAGAGGCCCCCATAGCCAGCCCTCTCTCCTGTTTGTATAATTCCCCTTCAAAAAACTATAATTGTAGTCTAAAACTAAGGCTATTATTTCTACAATTAAACTAATTTCATCATGCAAATAATTTGAATACCTTCTAATACTACTGTGAAAATATTCTAAACCTTCTTGTCTGGGAATTACTGAAAGTAGTCACCATGTCGATAGTTAAAAAGATCAGATCATTAGACCAGATGTCACCCTTCAACCTTTCTAAAAAAATCCCAGGAGTCTTTAAGTAGATGAGGCACTGAACTGATTGCTTGTTTTAACCAGTGATCTATAACTACCCCAGTGGGGTAGGTTCTGGAGCCTGTAGCAACTACTGTTTGTCTAAAAGCCATCTTCATTAAATGTTTGTGAACCTTGGGAATACCAAAGATGGTTGGGATAATTGGGTGGGTCATCTTTAAAGCTTTTTATGTGTCTAGAGAAATCCTCTGTTCTAATATGTATTCCTCTAAAAAGGAATCAATCCTTTGGTGACCTGTATTTACCTCATTAATTGACACTTGAGAATAAGTGTCGCTGTCAGTCAGTGCTGTAAATATTTCCCTTGAATACTCAGATGCATCATATAACACAATCCCCCCACCTTGTCTGACTTCATAATTATTAAGGTTTTATCTCCACATAGCTGCTCAAAAAGATCTTTTTCCTTTCTTTCTTAAATTAAACAATGCCTGTTTGGTGTTCTGGTCCTTGGCATACAATTTATAAATATCTTCACTGGCCACCATTTCCAGTGTGTTCAAAACAAGGTGAATTGGAGGGTTAAATAAACTTTTCTTTTTTTCTTTTTGACCCATTGTTTTTTATGTTAGTAATTTCACTCTCTTCTATGTTTCTAAAGTATATTGGTAAATTTGATTTTGTAATAAAAGATTTAACTTCTTATAAAGAGTCCACAAGATCAAATTTTATAGTTGGAATGAATTTCAGCCCTTTCTGAATAAGGGAGAAATGTTATGGGGTGATGTCTTGCCCTGTGTAATTAAATATATGAAATCCTCTGTGGGTAACTATTACCCCATTTGTTGTAGCTGGGGGTTTTTGTCTCCTCCAATCTTGCTGTTGAAAATCTGTTTATTTTTTCTGGTTTTAAACTGTGTACGAGAAGTTGGACGTGTTGGGTGTTCCTTCAGAGATCACCAGTTTCTGTGTGGTTGCTAGTCGACTTTGTACCTCTACATTTTTTTCCTAGTAGCTTTAGTAAAAGCAACTACTTTTGTTCCAGTGCCACTCAGCTGAAATGATCTGTACTTATTGGTGGATAGAGCAGTGACGCAGTTTCACAAACAGAAGGGAAGAGCAAGAATCAGTTTGTAATGGACCAGTAAATAGCTCAGTGCATTGAATATCATTATATAGCATAGCTTTTGGGAAATCCACTCATGTATGCAGAGGACAAACTCAGAAATGTTTTGGTGAACAGTGAAAATACTAAGCAAATGGATCAAGTCACTCATTTCTATGCATATTGCAACCCCACTGCATGCAGTTCAGCCTCTGTAGAAACGCCAATTTTAAATTAAGTGGCAAGGATTCCGAAAAAGGCTGTCATAACTCAACAGTCAGTAGCAGTTAGTTATAAACTATCTCCAGGCAGCCAGTCCTCTATGATTAACCTGTCTCTCTTTTCTCACCAAAAGAAAAAAACAGATTTAATTCTAACAGACCATTTAACAGCAGAAATACAGTGCAGCTATTAACTGGCATTTGACAAAACAGAGTTTAAAACACCTAACCTTTTTTGTTATAGGGTCTGAATGAGGACAATTGTAAACTAAACTTAAAATGGTAAAATAAATAGCTTTAACCAAATACCAGGTGTGACACTGCCTGCCCAGCTATCTGGAATTTTGTAAATAATCCTATGTCATTTGTGAATATTGATGTGATTTATACAGAACTGTATGTTATATACTGAGCTTCAGGAATGTAACCTCATCTGCATTTGCCTTGCTCTGTAAGCAAGTTATTTAGGGCATAGTATATTTTAGATATAGGTAGGAATATAGTAAAGATTAGTTTAGATGTTTTCCGTATTTATTTGAGACTGTCCTGCAATGTTGTTTTAAAACGTTTCCTGTGATTCGGAACTCAGAAGTAACTGTGTTTGTTTTCTGAGTATTGTCTTGTATTCTTATTTGTTATTAAATATACTTAAACCTATCTTTGTGGCTGCTGTTTTGTGAGACATATTTAAGCTCTTAGAGTACTTGCATACATATTTGGTGACACTGTACAGGCCACTCCTAAATAGCCTTGCTCTTGGTCAGACTACCATTTCGATTTTAGTAACATTACACAGTTGGATTGGACTCCCTTTGTTAAGGCCCTTAAGTAGCTGATATAGTTGGCGGTTGGCAGCTGGTACTACCTCATATTCTGGGCAGAAGGGGGTATGGCTAGTAAAACCTATGCCAGCCTTCCCCAGGTGTGGGTGTGTGTGTGTGTGTGTGTGTGTGTGTGTGTGTGTTTGAATATAAATCAAATCTCAGTGTGTGTGTCAGCTACTTGGGCAGGGACACGAAGCACTGGTTGGACAGAGAGGGTGCTGGAGGTTTTAGCTTGGCCCCTCAGCTGAGATCTTAACCCTATAGCTGTGCCAGTAGCGAGTCTTATTGGGGATCTGGACAGTGGTGAGGATTGAGGCTCCTTGATTACTGGACCAGTACAGGGGCGTCACACAAGGAATCACAAGAAAAGTGGGAAATGTTCTTGTTGTGGTTTTATAGTTAATAGTTTTTCAAGAATTAATGGAAAAAAGTTTCAAGTTCAAGGTGGTTACGGGTGTACAAGTGAGGGGTGATATATGCTTTGAAATGTCCATGTAATATTGGGGAAAGCAAAATAAGTTTTTTCTGTAAGATAAAAGGAACACATCAGGGATATTAGGAAGGGCAGAATGGAAAGCCCTATAGCTTTGCACTTTCAAACATTTCATAATGGGAGTCCACAGGGATTACAAGCTACAATTTTAGAACAGAATAATACTGAATGGTTTAATGTATGCAATATAAAAAGGAAGCTTTGTAGAAAGGAGTCAGTTTTTATCTTGAAATTTAACACTTTATCTCCTAGGGGTCTTAATATGGAATACAATTGGAAATATTCTTTATAATTGAGATATAATGGTTTTAATTATTTAACTAACTAATTAAGGAGTGGGTATGCGTATTTAAACAGTTTATGGGAGAATGAAGTTATATTCTGTAAAGACCGAAGAGCCGAGGTGGTAGAGAATAAATTCTTATCTCTGTTATTTTAATAAAGTGTGTGAAGTGTTTAAAGGTAACTGGTCATCTTCATGATTCCCTGTGTTTCCTGTATCTGTTGGTCATGGTTAGCTTTAATTAAGTAACCTAAATGGATAACAAAAACAATTGGAATCAGATAAGAACAGCTACAAATAACTTAAGACTGTGAAAAAATCACTACCACCACTTAACTTATTGCAGCACATTGGTTGAAATGTGTGCAGTCCAGCAGCAAATGAATTTAAAAAATAACTTGAACCAATAAAAACAAATAGCTTAAAGTGACTTAAACTGAGAAAAATAGAACTTTAAGATAAAATAAATGATTTCCTGCAGTAATTACAATAGACAAATGGAAACGGAAGGGATCAATTCTAGAAATACAGCAGGAAGCTTTGAAGCTTAATTCATTAATCTTAACTGCCACATGCAGTTGGTGCTGTTGAAGGCTAGACTAGCATCAGCACCATCACCCTTTCTATCATCTCATTTGTGGCAGACCCTAATGACTTGCGGCCATCTCCTTGTTGAAGAATAGTCTTATGTAGGAGGCACCTGAGTCTCCATTTCAGTTTACTGTGGAGTTACTTCTGCCCAGCTTTTTTAACAGTTATGTTATCATACCCTTTTATCACAGGCATCTCATGACTCTCCATTCCCAGTAGTAATAATAGTATATTTATGCAAACACAAATGCAAGAGGTCCCCACTCCCTTTTAATTCAGAAGTACAGAAGGAATTTTACACAAGTTGATCACTCTGTTTGCCTTAGCATATATATTACTGTTCATTGTACTAACATTAGGGTTGTAACAGTTGAAAACCCTTCTAGTACGAATGCTTATCTGAGGGGGTATATACATTTACAGATAAATTTAGCAATTATTTTTCTAAATGAAAACTTTAATGGAAATATTGCCCCCATGTTACTGTGTAACAAGATGAATACATTTCTAATGTCTTTTCAAACCTTTTAAAGTTTTTTTTGATGTGTTGTTTTTATTTGTAATTGTAACAAATTATATAACTGCCTATATCACATTCTGGGCTTTTTCATGTTGCTTCTGTATTTGTTTGGGAATATTGTTTATAATATCAGAATTGGATATTGGTAAAATATGACCCTAGGCAGTGGATTGGAGCAAGATCCCCCCAGCAAACAACTTTCTCTTTACTTGTCCGGGGTCTATATTACGTGATAGAAGAGTCAGTTCATCGAATGTCATTTTACAGCAAAACAGTGAAGATCGGAATGTTTGCACTTTCCTCACTGTAGTGCGATCTTGGAGTTGGTATATATAATTGGGTCTATATTATAGCATCAAAGTCTTAAAACTTTGAATGTTATAATATCGAACCCATTCGGTCGAAAGACCGTAAAATAGAACAGTCAGAATAGCGAATTTTTTTACCAGGGAAAAAATTTGCTGTTCCGACAAACATGCACACAACACATGCACACCAAAATAAATAATCCATACACATACACTTCGCAAAACCTTACACTAAACCATACATACACTACTAGCTATCCACTTACCTTAACCCAAACCTAATCCTAAGGTCCCTAACTATCGCACACTCACCTTACCCACTCCCTAACCCTAAGGTCTCTATGGCACACTCACCTTCGTTCGCACACTTACCTTAACCCGGTCCGTCACCTTCGCTTCACCATCGAGGAAATAGCGAAGCTGCAGAATCGGCCCACCGAATACTTTCCCTAGGAAAGTATTCAATATTCTGCAGCTTCACTATTTTCAGCGTTCGGTGCATAGGGTTCGATATTATAACATGAGAAGTTTTAAGACTTCAATGTTATAATATAGACCCTATATACTTAGCGGGGGGTGTGGGGGGCTATTGAGTTCGAGGTCCAGCATTTTTGGCCTTTAGGCCATTTGATATTTAGACTATTCGGTTTTCTAATATAGACCCATTGTCCTGTCTCCCAGTTTCCATAAAATAGTGTTCAAATTTCTCAATGCCCATATCATTTTGTTCTTTATATTTACAGTGATCAGAGTCTTGGATTCAGTTTAAAATATTTATTTCAAATTTTACAACAAAAACAATGACGGAGATTAAAAAGCCTTTTATGTTGAATACATGCTTAACATTAGTAATAGTAAACTACTATTCCCTTAAAATTCAAATTAAATTAAAATGTACCTGACAAGGCATTAACTAAGATAATTATTTTCCATTTCATTTTCTGCCTGTGCCTACATGGTTGTGACAATTACAAGTTGAATTTTGAGTGGGCAGAAAATCCCCTGATCTCTAGTGAGGTCCAGGAGCATTCAGTTTATAAAGAAAGAAGTGATGTGGTGTTTTCTAGACATCTTTAATGAGCAAATATTAAAGTTGGTAAATTTCTAGTACTTTCTGAGAACTGAAATGTTTGTTTTTATATTGACGTTACTCTCTTTTAGCCAAGCTGAGTCATATCCAGAAAAATTACTGTGGTTTCCATCTTAAGAGCAAACATTTCTATCACATTCGGTTGTTTATCATGAAGAATAACAGATGAGGAAACATCTCATGTTGGCAGAGTAATTTTCTTACAATTGGGTCAGGAGTACAGAATACCAGATTGGTGTACATTCCATAGCTGCTGCTACTGGAATCTGCTTCACAGCCCCATAGCAAGTGGCCCTGGAAAAGCTCTTGCTATTCTATTAGAGGATAAATAGGCTTGCTAATGAAGTCAAAGGACTGGACTGTCACTGCCAAATACTATGGTGACTTACCCTTGGAAACAAGCCTAAGCTAGGTACAGTTGAATCTCACTTGAAAACCTCTCAACACATTATTTTATTTTGACTTATGTTCACCAGGTTAGTCCTGCTAAGCTACTGGCCTCTCTTCACGGGAAGACTAAGGTGATGGTTATACTACTGGAGGAAATTTGGTCAGAACATTAGGGAACTTGCTACTGTTTTCAATAGGTGCTGTGAGATCTTTTACAGCCACCTGAGCTGCCACTAACTCAACCAGATAAGAGCTCAGTTTAATGTCACCGTACCCTGCAGGTCAGACACACATCAGGAATAATCCCTTGGTCTATCTAGACCAGGGAGCTGATGTTTTAACAGTTTTCACAATGGGAAGAGATCTGTTTAATTTATAATGGCCATTTCTAGTATATGGAAAAGATTTTCCCATGAGCTATGGGATAGTACCCCATACAAAAAAAAAAATCAGCTGAAAAATCACTTGTCAAAAGTGGCTCACATATAGTATAGCCTATCACCTACTGTTTGCCAGAGCATACAGAACCTTAACATTTATTTGCTAGGCTAAATGGATGAAATTCCTTGAGCAAGGTATGTGACTGTATCCAGACTATAACAGCATAGCTAATGGCAGTGAAGCACTTAACCTTTGTAAGCATGACTACTATGAATATTTCTGACTTCAGTTTATTGCTGCACTGATTGCAGTGCCTTGGCTAATGAACAACCTGAATAGTTCTGTTTGCACATGAGTTTTTACTTAAAATATAATTCATGGAGATTTTCTCCCCTGAGTTTTAATCAAAGTAAATTTTATTGTCATTTAGAACTACACATGTGTAGCCCAAATGAAATTTTATGCATCAGCTCAATTCTTGAGATTACAAAGGAAAGTGAAACAACACATTCAAGTAGAGGAATAAATATAACTAATAAATACAGTATTACTCCCAATACAAGCAAAAAAGAGCAGAGACATTTGTCAACACTCATATATGAAAAGAGTACCCTCTTCTGAGTTAATTTAACTGCCCTATTTAAAGTAATACAAAATACACTACAGATTGAACAATGCCCAAGTTATTTGTCTGTTTATTATGTCCGCTGTCATTATTATTTAACCGACTCAAGTGCAATAGTAAATATTGCACTTACTTGGAATATATGTAAGTATATATTGCACAAATAAGTACAAATTGACTTGTGTCCAGACCCCTGGGACTAGTGCCAGAGTTCAGAAGTCTAATCACTGTAGGGTAGCAACTGTTACTGAATCTTGTAGTCCTGCAGCAGATGCTGCGATAGTTCCTGCCTGATGCCAGATGCTTAAACAGTCCATGCACAGGAAGTGTGGTGTCCTGTATTATTTTGATTGCCTTTCAGATGCTTCTTATGCTTAATATGAAGGGTTTTTCTTATCTGGTCAAGAAAATGCAACAAAAAGTGAAAATAAACAGTAACTCAAAACTTGCACAATGGATGTTCAAACCCTTACAGAAGCCAAATCTTTGTTCCTAATTTTGTAGCCTCAGATAATATGGAATCTGTCATACTTTATAGCAATATGTTGTTGTGTCTTTCGGCTTTTCCTGGTCAGGGGTCGCCACAGTGGAACTCCGGTCCGCTAATGATTGGTAGTTGATTTTTACGTGCCGAGTTACCAGCCCTGATGCACAACCTTCAATGAAGGTACGCCCATTCACGCATGTCTCCACGCAGAAGACGGTCTAGCTGAGAATCGAACCGGACAGCGTCTTACTGTGAGGAGACAACACTACCGCAGCACCACCACTGCGGGTACATACTTTATGAAGAAAAAAAAGCACGAGGAGCTTGACTGATGCATTTCACACTTTCTGTATTCAAACTGCATCCTGGGCAAAAACTATAAAATACAATAATATTACATTTATAGAATTCGTCACTTGCTGTTAGCCCACATTCTGCAAAAACACAAGGAAGTGATAAGGATACACAGAAAAATAAAAATTAAAGTATAAGGTCTCAAATATTACTGAAAACTGATTTGCTAATTAAAACATTTTCTGATCCAAATTCCAATAACGTCTAAAACATAAAATAATTCATATTACAAAAATCAAGGAAGGTTTCCCTTAATGCTGGGTGGCATGAGATCTTTCAGTAAGAATTATCCTATTTTAAGCTTTATAGAAGGTGATGCATCGCCTGTCTCTTCAGACCTCATTTCTGCCTGTAGTATTTTAACAGTGTGGAAGCTGTTTCATGTTTTAAGTGTTTGACTTTCTGTTAACCTGCAGGCTGAGTAAGCTAGGATGATTTAGTGTATACTATTTGGATGCTAACATTTAGTAATACTTGTGTGAATTTAAGAACAATAGCACTATGCAAGTGCACTACATCTGAAGTTGCATGACGGCCCTTGGGTTTTGTTATACCTGTTGTAATTGAAACATTTTGGTACTGCCATGGAATAAACACCAGTCTGGCACATATCTGGTTTGCTTTGCATAGCAACCACAGATTTTTTTTTTCCTCTCAAAATTTTTTTGTTTATTTTTCAAATACATTTAAATGAATTCCATAGTATTTATACATAACATCTTAAATAACTATGTACACTGTTTACATTAGCCTAACACTATAACAGATCTTAATGTATACAGTTACTTTATAAGTATGTCCAATCCATTATCAGAGTGTCTGATCAATTATTGCATAGTGTTAATCAACAATAAGACTTTTCCCCAAGGGTGGTTGATAAATGGCTTTGGATAAATTCTTAGTTCTTTAATTTCCAATAATGATGTGGTCTTCAGTAGGCTGTAGAAGTCTTCACATACATTTTTTTTAATGTTATGAATGGCCGTGAGTAGCAGCATTACTCTCCCACAAGGCCCAAGGCAGGTGCTGTCTTTAAAAGTTGCAACAGTGCTGATGAATTACAATTTCTTACCATTCACTTTGCATACTAAAAATTAATACAAATTTCAAACATCTTTATTAAATTCTTATATTGTAACCAATGACGTGGGTACATGTACAGTAATTAAAAAGAAGCAAAGTAATTATTCATTGCTGAATTTCTGACTTCCTTTAAACCTTAATGCTCTTTTTGAGCATTATTCTGCATGTATCGTTCCCACAAATTCCATCTCTTTCAATGTAGTTTGCTCCTTCCCTCCTGTAAAGATTCCACCTCCAGTTCTTTTATGTCTGTTACAATATTCAGTGCTTCAATTACAATATGTTTAGATTTCTGATTTCCATTTTCTAAGCATTGCTTTTTTGGCAGCGAAGAATATTAAGGCCTTACAATGTCTGTGCAATTCAGATTCTAAATCCAAGCTCAAAAGAATCCATGCTTTAGTTACAGTGCTGCCACATCTCTGACAACTCTATAGGGAATTTTTGAAATCTGCCACCTCATTACATGCGCAAAAAAGCATGTTCCCTGTTATCTCTCTGCCATATCACACTTCTAGCATTTGCTGTCTTGAGGAAAAATGCTCCAAAATCTGTTTGGAGTATAAAAATACTATGTAAACACTTCTGAGTGAAAATACTAATCCGTTTGGACTTTTGTTTCCTTTGGAGCTACGCAGATGTCGTCATATTTTTCTTTCACTGCCTTTCCATTCTTTCTTTCCAATCTTTTCTAACCTCCTCTGATTCTTACAGTTATCATGCAGTATTTGTAATGGCAACTTCTGTTGTAGGCTCAATTAAAAACTCTATTGGGGTAGTCTTTCACGTAGCACTCCCCTATCTCATTCTATTTATGCTCTGCCTTGTGTGCCAATGATGGATAAGTGCCTGACCTGCATTCCAAACTTTTGCTTAGCCTCATTCCACTCAGTTTCATTTCCCTCTCTTCTTATTTGCTCCCAATACCTTTGTTCCTGTGCTAATTTTATCCAGTAAATTGCAGCTCACACTTTCCTCTTTTTATACCCCATACTTGTAGCAATTTCTTTTAGTAAAATCTCTCTTCTCCATTCCCATTTTGTCTTCGTTCTTAGAATACATTCTTCTACTTAATTAATATATTATGCTGTATAGTTGTTATTCTCCTTAAGGACTTGTATCCAAAAATCCTACTGTCCTCACTTCTCGAATCCCCCTGCCCCCAGTTTCATTATCATACATTTTCACTTTGATTTGTAACTTTTTATTTGTGCTGTGTATATGAGACTTAATTGCATAGTTCTAATCAGGTAATCCTAAACTGTGATGTTCATCGTGTTTCACTGTTGCAGTCATTACAATTGGGTTATCCTGCTGGCAGGCTACCCGCAGTCGGCCTGAATTCCAAAGTCCTGGTCCAGCATCGGTTGCTGTCGCCTCCTCCCTGACGTCAGTGCGCCAGGGGTATAAAAGATGCAGCCAATGTCATTTTCTTCAGTCTTTCTTGCTGCGCGGTGCCCGAAGCAAAAGCAGTTCGCAAGTGCCGGTCGGCCAACTCCTGAGATTTTCAACTTCAAATTTCAGATCTGAAGCCTTCATTAAAGCTAAGTACCCCGTTGGGGAAACTTTTTTCTTGCTCCAGACCGATGTCAGAAAAAGTTAATAATTGTATTTCTTGTGGGAAGCAAATACCGCATAAGGATTTTCATTCTTACTGTATTCCTTGCCTAGGCCCTGACCACGACTTTGCTAGTTGTCGGTTTTGTGCTAGATTTAACCAACGCACTATTAAGCGTCAGTACGATTTTGCTTTTCATTATTTTGGCAGAAGATTTTATTATATTATGCAGTTGGAACAGCCGACTACCGGAGTTTATAAAAAGCGCAAAGTAAAGGACAGGCATCCGAGGTCCAAAACCGACGACGAGGCTTCTGCTAGGCTGGTCGCCAGTTCACCGGTTCTCAGTGAGGTGCTTTTGCAGCCCCTGACGCCCGCTACCTCAGAGCCAGAGGCCGCTTCCGACTGACTTGGCCGCTGGAAACTCAAGGTATTGGACCCTCGGAAACTATTCCCTCAGATGGGTCTGGAGCCGCTGAGCAGGCATCGGCTTCTGGGGGTGTATTCAGACCTACACAGTTATATGTGAAAACGACTTCAGCTTCAAAGGCAAAGACTAAAGCACCTTTAAAGACAAAGAAACAAGTACAACATTCCCCTGGACAGGCCTCCATGCCTAAAAGCAGATGCTTAAAAATGGCCGAAGACCTAAGTACTTTGATCAGGGGTTCCCATCCCCCTCCTGATAAGAGGCCTAGGCAAGAGACAGAATATGAATCTTCAGATCAGGTTTCCATTTCCTCTGATTCCTCTTCTGAACAGGAATCTTCTCTTCCTCCCTGTGAGGATTCTGATGCTGAAGAATCTATCCCTTCAGCCTCTTCTCCTGAGGATTATTCTTTTGGGGAGACCCTGCATACTATGAGGGAGCACTTCCACTGGGAGAGCCAAGATTACTCAGAATCTAAGAAAAGGCTCAGAGACTTCCTTTTACTACCTCAGCACAGGCCTCTTGCTATCCCTCCTGTTTTAGACATTGTAGATGATGTTTTTTCAGAGTCCAGTCTGTCTCCTGACTCTTTACCTCCAGCTCCTGTTAAACCAGACAGATACTACAGGGTTCCTGATTCACATAAATTTCTTTATAAAAACCCTGCTGTTGACCCAGAAACTATCTCTCAGGGTCCCAAAGGAGTCAAGGTTTCCACTGCAAAAAACGCTATCCCCTCTGACAGGGATTCAAGGGCCCTGGACAGATGGGGGAAAAAGATTTACACTTCTACTACCTTGGCTGTAAGGGCCTTAAATTGTCAGTTTCATATGCTTAAATATCAGCAATACCTTATGTCACTGCTTAAACAGAAAATGTTGACAAATTCTGAATGTGCAGAAAACAAAGAAATGCAAGATTTATTGCATGCAGCTGAACAAGTGGGAAAACATACTTTGCAATGTGGTTTTGATTCTCTGGAGACCTCCTGCAGGGCCACTGTTACGGGTTCTGTCATTAGGAGACATGCTTGGTTAAAGGAACAGAATCTGCCTGATCATGTTAAAGCAAAATTATTAGATGCTCCATTACAGCATGATATCTTTTTTGGTGTTAAAGCAGAAGAGGTGTTGAAGAAAATGGAGGACAAAGCTAAATCTATGCAAACAGTCAAGGACTTCTTACAGGTACAGCCTCCCAAGTTTAGCAGGAACTGGCCTACAAAGAATTGGTCCTTTCCAGTGTTGGACAGGCCACAAAGAGGCAGATACAGATGCAGATCCCAGCCCCAAGGCTCATACAGGTCTAAACAGTAGGGTGCTTCTACCTCCAAAAGTGGAGAAGATAAATCACAGCCATACAGAAAACAGTCCCAATGACTTTCCCCTGCCAGCACCAAGCACTTATCTTCGGGCAGCCCCTTTAGGGGGAAAACTAGCACATTTTTCACAAAATTGGCACGTGATCACCCAGGACAAATGGGTCTTGAATATAGTGTCACAAGGAAACAGGTTCCACTTTCACACCCTGCCAAGGGCAAACGGTATGCCAAACCTGCCACACAATCAATGGGCAGAGGCACAAAAACAAGTTTCATCCCTCATGGACACGAGGGCCATTCAGCGAGTACCACAAGAGCAGGGACCAGGATTTTACTCAAGACTGTTCTTGGTGCCCAGAAAGGACAAAGCCTGGAGACCAATACTGGACCTGTCTATTCTAAACACATTTCTGGATATTCCAAAACTCAAAATGTTGACTCTGCAGCAGCTTCTGCCCATGCTGGGCAAGAAGGCTTGGCTTGTGACTTTAGACCTAAAAGAGGCATACCTGCATGTCCCAATCAGACAATCATGCAGAAGATACCTCAGATTTATAGCTAGCTAGATGCGCTACCAATTCTCTGCACTGCCCTTTGGCTAATCTACTGCATCCAGGGTCTTCACAAAATGCCTGGTACCAGTAATTGCATTTTGCAGACAGAGGATTACAAATTTATCCTTACTTGGACGACTGTTTTATTCAAGCAGAGAACAAGGACATTCTAGTACAGCATCTGGCGTTTGTAAAAAGATTACTAACATGCCTAGGGTACACAGTAAACGAAAAGAATTCAAAACTAGTGCCCTCTCAAGGAAGATGTATTCAGGGCACATGGTCCGCAAGCCAAATGCATCTACATATCAATCAAAAAGAGATGCTAGCTGTTCAAAATGCCCTGACAGCCTTCAAGGATCTACTTCACCCAGGACAACTATTGATAAAGACGGGCAACACTACAGTCATGTGGTACATAAACAAGCAGGGAAGCACACATTCCTACCCCCTCTGCAGACAAGCCATGACTTTGTGGGACACAACATTGACTTACCAAGTACATCTGCAAGCACAATTCCTGCCAGGAAAGATAAATACTCTGGCAGATGAACTAAGCAGAAACCTAATGAATCCCCACGAGTGGAAATTGGATCCATAAGTCTTCAGCATGATAACAAAGAACTGGGGATGCCCGGACATAGACCTGTTTGCCTCTCCTCACAACTGCCAACTACAGAGATTCTGCACAAGGACTTATCACAAGCAAGCATGGAAAGTGGATGCTCTATCTTTCAGCTGGAAACACTTAAGAGTATATGCCTTTCCTCCACTGCCTCTCCTCTCCAACGTACTCTTAAAGGTCAGACAAGAGAAGCCAGAAATGATACTGATTGCCCCAGACTGGCCCGGCCAGCACTGGTACCCAGTCCTAAAGAACTTGTCTCAATGCCCAGCCTGGACATTACCTCAAATTCCTCACTTATTGACCCAACAAAACAGTCTGATCCTGCACAGCCAACTCAAGACCTTAAATCTGGCTGCATGGCGGATAATGTAGCCATTCAAAACACACCTCTCTCTAAAGCGGTGATGGATGTTATTTTGGAGGCCAGGAGGCCTAGCACCAGAACATCTTATGCAGGAAAATGGAAGAGATTCTGTGCTTGGGACAAGGCACAAGGAATTGACACAATTGTGTCAAATATTCCTCAGATTTTGCAATACTTAACTGAGATGCTGGACAAAGGCCTATCCTTTTCATCAATTAAGATTCATGCCTCTGCCATTTCAGCTCATTACAATACAGAACCACCTATTTTTTCTCATCCATTACCAAGGCAGTACCTCAGAGGGGCCAAAAACATAAGACCTCCAAGGAGAGCATCAGTACCTGCATGGGACCTCAGTTATGTCTTGGAAAAACTCACACTGCCTCCTATTGAGCCAGCCTCTACTGCTGATATAAAATTCTTATCCTGGAAAACAGCTCTTCTCCTAGCAATAACCTCTGCAAGACAAGTCTCAGAGTTACAGGCACTCATGGCTGTGGAACCTTTTATCATTTTTCATACTGACAGGGTTTCTTTGAGGACAAACCCAACATTTATGCCTAAGGTAGTGTCCAGTGTGGCCCTTAACCAAACAATTCATTTGCCTACCTTTTATCCAAACCCACAGAATAAGGGTGAGAGACTTCTGCATTCTTTGGAAATTCACAGGCAGCTACGCTTCTACTTGGACAGAACCAAAGCTTTCAGAAAGACTGAACAACTTCTAGTGGCATATGCTGCAGGATGACAAGGAAAGGCTATCTCAAAGCAGACTATTTCAAAGTGGATAGGCCACTGCATTCGTTTCTGCTATTCACAGCATGGCAAATCAGTGCCTAAGGGCATTGGGCCATATTCAACCAGAGCAGCAGCCACTTCAGCAGCCTTCCTCAGAGAAGTACCAACCAAAAATATCTTAGAGGCTGCAACTTGGAGTTCAGTGCACACCTTTACAAAGCACTATCATTTACCTCTCTACTCTGAATCCAGGGCAGGCTTTGCCACTGCAGTTCTGCAGGGCTTCATAGCCTCTCCGAATCCTATTTAGCCCCAGTCTTCCAACCTTAGCTTTGGGATTCAACCCAATTGTAATGACTGCAACAGTAGTACAGTTGTGTACCTACCATAAATGTAGATGTCCGAGTGTATTCACTGTTGCAGTCCAGGTTACCCACCCACCATCCCCCTTTCCTTTGCTGGGACTTATCTGTACTTCTCTATTCTATACAACCTGTGTGGTGTATTTGCTTGTAGATGAAGGAAAAGTTTACTTTAGTGCATGCATGCTTATTGGTATAATTTAGCCTACCCTTTTGGGGGCACCTGACATCTGGTGCAAGAAAAACTGAAGAAAATGGCGTCGGCTGCATCTTTTATACCCCTGGCGCACTGACGTCAGGGAGGAGGTGACAGCAACCGACGCCGGACCAGGACTTTGGAATTCAGGCCGACTGCGGGTAGCCTGCCAGCAGGACAACCCAATTGTAATGACTGCAACAGTGAATACACTCGAACATCTACATTTATGGTAGGTACACAACTGTACTTTCTATGTCCAGAATCAACTGATCTTGTGCCCATTTCCCCTCCAGAATAAATCCTTTTAACTTAGTTGTTATGGTCCACAACTTTACCAGTTGATAAGAAATATGCCTGACCTGTATTTAAAACTAAAGAGACTAGAAACTTTTTTACTAGTTGTATCTTACTGTCCATATCATTAATCACAAGCTTCCAGCTTCTACATTTTGTGTTCTTTCCTTTAGTCTCTACCCATATGTCCTTAGCCGCCACAGTAGAATTCTTTATAATACCTTCACGTGAATACTTCATCTTATCATGTCCCCATAAATGAAAATTAATACAAACCTTTTTTGAGAAAAATCAGTCTGTTCTGGCTGCTCCTCATACCTCTCAGCTGTACAGATTTTTGTGTCATATTCTGGTCTGTTTTTCATGGTTTTCTAGCAAATTAGTGGCAAATCATTAAAGACTGAAGTTAGAAAATAATGAGACGGTTGAGTTTCAGACTTCATACCCTTCAGAAAATGCATGCTAACGCAAAACCTGGTATTCTGTCAACTTTCTAAGTTTGTAAGAGCAACATTTACAAATTGTCCCTATTTTTGGTCTTGTTCCCGACTTTTACATATGGTTTTATCCAAAATATTTTGTTGTAAGAGGTTGAAAGGTATGCTCCTCATTCAGATAAGTCTTCTATGGATGTGAATTAAGAAAGTCAATAAATTTAACTGGGGAGTGCTTTGAAAGGAAGTGCACTGGTGCTGCTTCCTATAACAAAAAAAAATGGAATAAGTTACTGAGGTTATAAGATAATGCATGGTCTGTAGCCCCTTAAATTGGCTTTTTCAGGAAATTTCTAACATCTTTTACAAGAATCTGGACTCTAAGCCCACTTTAACCTAGAAAGCAGAACAGGATGTATAGGACATCAGAAATTATGCCTGACTTGTACAAGCTACCATTTGACTAAATATAGTTTCAGCATTAGATTGTTATTCTGGAAGCTCTCCCACCTTGTAAAGACTCTAAGGAATTATTCAGATTCAGGAAGAAACCAGAACAGAAACTTGTGTGCAACAGTGGTGACTCAGTCTCACAGTGTAGTTCTAGATCTGATTTCAGAAGGCTTTACAGTCTATTCTTGAAGTTGATACTAGACATGGGAAGTTGGACAGGTTTGCCAAGCTAACAACTAAAGCTGAAAGGATATGATTGCTTTTGATCAATTAAGTCATGAACGGATATAATGTGCCCGTGAGGGCAGCAGTGACAGTGGTGACTTCATCAGCATTCATGGTTAAGAAATCTGGCATAAGTATGACTGGGAGAATTTGGGTGCTCCCATATCTACCAGTGTTCTTCCTGGACAATCAAACATTATGGTATAGCCAAGATGTTGGGAATTTTGTAGCAGACTGTGTGCCATCTTCCGTAGTGTAGCCTCCACCACCAATACCAGGTGCTGTCTCCACATCAGATTGCACATTTGTCATCAACAAACCTTTTCAGTACTAACAGAATCTTCAAATTACAAATTTATGTTAAAAAAAACTATTTATTTATACAGACATTCTGAGAAAAAGGGCAGTTTAACAAAATCTGAATTTATAATTTAATAAAACAATGTTAAATTAGTCATTTTAATTAAAATTACAGTCCATGCAGTTCCACAGAATTGTCTTTGAAAAGTATTTTCTGTGTTGTATGAGGTGTATGCTACACTATACCATTGCCAACAGATTCTTGTTGTCCCTAATTTAGAAAAAGTAAAACTGTGAGTAAAAAGGTCACACTGAAAAAACAATCAGTAAAAACCATTAGGGTGTCTGCAAAATATCCCAACCAGCAAACTAAAATGTTACTCATTGTTTTAGTTTGTTGGTTGGGATATTTTGCAGATACCCTAATGATTATGGATATCAGCTGGATGCAACAACCCTGCGTTTCTAAACGTTAGCCAGACAGTCCACTTACGCTGTGCTGATGATGCTATAAGAAGGTTGAAACATGCATGTCCACAGCTAGTTGGGTTGGTTTTATTGGACTGAATTTGTCCATAATCGACTTAAAAAGAAAAATACATGGACATTCAGAATTGTCATATTGAAACACCTGATGTCCTTAATGGTTAATTTGCATATATCCTATGTTGTATCTGAAACAAGAGAAGAGGTTTAAGGACTCACACAGTGGAAAGTCTAGCCTTGCTAGATTTTTCTTTTGGTTTTTACTAATTTAGAAAAAGGGAAACGGGAACTTCAGTTAAGCACTTGGTCAACATGCCGAGTTCTCAGTAGTAGTAGGAATGTTTATAACTAAAATAAACCATTTCATAGAAAACAGATGCTGACCCAATGGCAGTACTGTGTTGTAAGAGCAAGCAAACCTGTTTAGCTACATAGCAGAAGTCTTACCGGCAGCAGTAGAGGTGTGCTTTGTACATGATCCAGACCTCACCCATCCAGCCTTTGCAGATCACCCTTTAGGGAGATAGTTCAACATTATCTAGTCATGGCAGAAGATCAGACAAGTGGGTTCTATAGCTTATTTCAGTAAGAAGTGCAAAGTGCAAGAGAATTTTCATGCACTCAAGTTTTGACAAACATTTTACATATGCCTGTAATCTGTAGGACTTCTTCAGACAGTAAGAACTGTCATAAAATGAATGCAGTTTAACTGTTCAACCATGATGCACCACACAGTATCAGTACATTGAGTATTAATGAACCTCATAAATAAGTCTCTCTACACACAGTCATTTAAAACAAATACAGTTTTATTGATCTTCGTAAAGGTGTCATTTCAGCCTTCTAGCTTTTAATTTGCACTTTGTGTTAAATGGTCTCTGACCTCTGGGAGTGTCTGCAGATGGTTTTACGTGTCAGTGCAGCTCACACCAGTTTAAGGCACATGACAGTGGAGAAACAGATGAAAATACAGTCAGGGAGTCAACAAGAGCATTCGGAAAAAAACATTTTAGATTGAACTTCAACAGGTACACAGGGCGAGTCAGTGATTCAATGACTGGCAGACCATGTTGAGAACACATCAGTGATTTTCATTGGAGATTGATCATAATGCCTTGTAAGATATAAGAATTTTTTTCTGACCTGATTTACTACGAGTTAGTATGGCAGTGGAAATTGTCATAAGGGTATAACACTATGGGCACTGCCTCATAACTACAGCCAGAAGAAAAGTACGCCTGTAATCAGCCAACAATCTTATAGGTTGTCATGTACTTCTCACTGCTACACTTTTTTGTGTTGCAGTGTGGTGTGTTAACAGCTTTTAAAGTGGTCAGTTGTTTTCCAATGCAGTTCTGTTCTGGCTACAGCTTGTGTGTGTATGTGTGAAGGGGGGCTTGTAACATGAGTCTGAATGAAAATAAGATTCTTAAGTATGAGCTTTGCTGTAACAACCATGTTGCTTGTTCTTGCACATGAACATTATCATAACAAAGGTATTTTTTACCTGATTTTGGAATGTAATCTGTTTTCTTGTTTTTTTTGTATATGTATGTGTGTCTGTGTGTACATGCATTTAAACACATCACGAATCTACACACAATACCCAGTCCTTTACTTACAGTGACAAACATAGAGCACAGGACTGCAAAACAATAACACTCCCTCCACACACACACCCCAAATCTGAGATTGCACAAGCTCGAAGAGAGAAAAATTGTTGAAAAGTAAAGCTTATCTTTTTGCTCTACATATACAGTCCACTACTACTGTATGCAGATGTAGTACATAAGTCTGAACATTCATTCCACTTGATGAACTGCCCTGTCAAGTAAATCCATTACAAAGAACACAGGCAGCTACCCTTTCTTTTGTGTATCTGCCCCCTTGTCCTTTGCAATTTTTTTTGTATGTATGCATGTATATGTGTGTGTGTGTGTGTGTGTGTGTGTGTGTGTGTGTGTGTGTGTGTGTGTGTGTGTATGTATATATATATATATATATATATATATATATATATATATATAAGAAATGTGTGTGTGTGCTTATGAATGTATGTGTATATATACATACACAAATACCTATACATAGAGAGGAGAGTGCATAAGCTTACACACACAGATTTGTGATGCTGTAAGACCTTCCAAGATAGAAATTCTCTTCCAAAGTGACTTGCCCCAGTGCTTACATATCTTTTTTGACATCATTATGTTTGCAATGGGGATTTCTACATAAGTTAATGAACGTGTAACCTACTAGATGAGCTGATGACTTAGTCAGAATTGCCAAATTTCTATGCTCTGATCATTGTTAAAAATAACAGCTGGTACTGGGAGTGATAACACTGTATATGGTGGTATCCTTTTTTCATCCATGGGTGTAACCATGGAGTTGGAATATCTAAATGTGGGTGTGTTGAGAGGCTGAAGACCCTAGATGGAGGTGCATAGGCTTGTCTTCTTTTTTTTCATTGGATTGAAGCTTTGACATTGTTTTTATATGACTGATGCTTCAGACAGCTGGACGATGTGGAGATATACAAGCACCTTAACAAATTGTCACATTTTTACACTAAATTGTTCATCAAGTTTTACACCATTATTTTTAGTGCCTAACATGAATCTAATATGGTCTTATTTATTGTGGATGGATTTGACAGTATCCATAATGTAGTGTGCAGTGCTTAATTAAGTAGTAATCAATGCCACATTTGGCCACAAGTGCTGGAGTTAAACTATTGGGATGACGTCTGAATTTTTTAACCAAAGCACACGTGTACAAATGCTGCACAGTGTAAACACCATTGATTATTGCTCTTGTGCTTTACAGGTTTATAGGCAAGTGCCAGGCAAGCTGTCCTTGCTGGCCATTTTAAGCCTAGCCAGTTTCACTTTTTGTGCTCAAAATAACATATCCTGTTTGGTTATAGATTGACTTTATCCATCCCATCTAATGGTCAATAATTATATATTATTTCTAATGACAATCGCTAGGATCATTCCATAGATAATTTTAGGGGACCCATTCATGGGTTAAAGCATTTAGCAGCTGCCTCTGTCCATTAGTAGTACAGGGGACAGTCCTGAGGTAAATTTTCCGTTTCCCATCCATAGATCTAAGTTGCATTTGAATATGGACATGGATGAACTTATGTGGATGGGGAATCTGTTCCAGAGCAGCAGTATCTTCTGCGAGATGTACTTGTCCCTCCAGAACCATTCTGCTGTTGATGCAGATGAGATTTAGATCTGTAGGCAGAGTATTTCTGATGCCGTTTGACTTTGGTTTGCTTTGCTTAGTTTAGTTTACTTTCGTTCTCTGTTTATTTAAATACTTTATTTTTTTTGCATTCATTGTATGTGTCAGATTATGTGGAGAGCATTAAGGTTGTTAGCGGGTAATAAACACGTACTCCTCAGTTTAATTCCCTCAACCTCCATTTGCTTATTGGGTGATGCTTAGCAAGTTACTTAATAAAACAGTGATTTTGGGACTCCATTGAAAATGGGCTTAAGTCAGTTGGGCAACCCACTTAAACAATCTGATGTTGTTAATCTTCATTCATGCCTTACTAATGGGTTATCGGTTCTGTCCTCGGAACCGAGCCGGCCTCATACCAAGCTCGCATCAGCCAAAAACTCTCAAGCCAAGATCGTACCCAGAATGCTCTGCTGCCTGTTACCTCAGATCTCATTTGCCGCATTGCTGTACAGCCATGTCAAGACACTCTCTCTCAGCTAAGTGAACAATTTTTTTAAGTTTTTCTAGTGTTAGTGTCTAAAAAGTTTTCAGTCAGTTACTGTCTGCATACTCCTACCCTATCGCAACTTTAAGACTCTCTTCCCTATAGTTTTTTCCCTTTTTCTTACCTTTGAGGTAATTCTTCATTACCATCGTTGGTAATCCTTCTCTCCCTTTCGTACCCTTCTGGATAGCTTTCTTAACTTCTTGGTACTGTCATTCTTCTCCCTTCATATCATGATGTCCTATAAGAAAAATAGTGCTGGTTTCAAACAATGTAAGGAATGCGGCTGTAAGTTACAGTTTTTTGATGGCCATGATTTGTGCCTGTTGCTTGAATGTCTCCCACTTTTCAGTGGACCCACCATGTGGGATTTGTAGAAATTTTTCAACCAGGACTCTAAATGAAAGGAAGAATAAATTAATTATGAAAGGCCTCCTTAAAACTCCTTTCTGCAAGGCTGTCTCTGGGTCGGAGGGCTCACCCCCTCTTGCTAAACCCTGTAAGAGCCCTTCTTCCTCTTCGAGGTCACTCACTTCATCTCCCTCTGGAGATCACAAGGAGTTGACTCACAAAAAGGTAAAAATTTTGAGCTCGGCACTGCCGTCTGTGGTCCTTTTAGCCCCAGCCTCGGCACTGCCCCAGTTGTTTCTTTCTTCAGCTATGTCCCCTTTATCTCCACCAGCACTGGAGTTCCCGGTGCAGACACTTACGACTCCTGCAGTTTCGTTGCAGCCTTTATTGGCACCATCTCTACAGTACCGTCTCCTTTGGAACTGTTGGTGCAGACTCCTTTGACTCCATCCTTGCCGATACTGTCAACCTCCAAGATACTGTCCTCTATGGTGCAGACACCTTCAGCACTGACATGCGGTTTGGTGCAGTCTCTTTCAGCACCGTCGTTACCAGTGCAGACACCTTCCTCAATGGCACCATATTCATTGGTGCAGACATTTGCCACACTGCCCTTTAAAGTGCAGACACCCTCGACACTTATGGTGCTGCCTTTGTCGGTGCAGATAACCTTAACACCATTCTCTTAGGTGCAGATACCATTGGTTCCTGGCTCTGCACCACAAGAACTAGCAAGGACTAAGTACTCTCCTTCCTTGGATCCATTTGTGGGAAGCCAGTATAGCCCCTTATCAGAAAGGCCATAATCTCCTTCAGGTTTCTTTGCGAGGTCAACCAGGAGCCTCTCCGAACAGTATGTGCTGTGGATTGTCGACCAGTTGCTTGTGGCCAGGGGTCTCTCTCAACTATCTAAAGCTATGTTCCCTCTACCAGGTGATCGTATTTCTCAACAGACTCCCAACTTACACTCCTCCTTCAACTTCCAGGGAAGCATCAAAGCCCCTACCTCCGACAGCAGCTTCCCTTCCTTCGACACCAACAGTGGACCTTACTTTGGAGCCGGAGTCATCTTTGTGGCCCTCGGTACACTGGGCTTTTCTCAGGCTAGTGGCTGTGCCGTGGGGGCAGGCATTCTTGGTTCCATGCCAATTTTTTCTGTGGCACCCTCCAGGAGTCCTCCTCCCCTCAAGCTCCACAGTCCTCTTGAGACTCCTGGTCTGGGGGTCGGCTTGTCGTAGTGGGGTGTGACCCCAGTTCCGAGGTTGTCGTGCTCTGTTCCAGGCTCCCATTCCTCTTCAGGCAGTCCAGCATTCCAGGCCATGGAGAGGTTGCTTGCCTCCACTGGTAAACCCTCCCTGTTGGAGTCCTTGCCCCCCTCTTTGCCGCAACTGTCACAAGCCACAACCACCGGACACCAGGCACAAGGGCCTCAGGTTTCTCCCCCTCAGGAGATCCCCTCTTTGCAATCTTCCCCAGAGCTCCCCACTGAAAAAGTCCCTTGCAAGGCTTCATGCAAGCAGAAGCACATGGACACCACTGAGGAGTCTTTGACCGAAGATACGGACTTTGTTGATGGGGAAGGATCCCCATGGTCACCCTCTGATAAGGTGTCCTTTGGTGACATCCTCGAGATTTTAAGACAAAGGGGCGACTCGAAGTCCTCCAACCCTTCCTCAGAGTAATCCATATTCCTGCAGCCCTTTCGTGCCCGGCCTCCTACCTCATGGGTTACCCCACCGGCCGGTGAGCTTGTCCAGCTCATCATCCAGCATGCATGGAAGGCTCTTGACACCTTAGAAGCTATACCTAACTCAGAGGCCTGACAATATTTTATCTCCCCCTACTGAGCATCCCCATTGGTCGAAAGGTCTTCCAGTAGTTGCCATGGTGGTGGTGGCTACAACAAAAAAGACTTGGCAGAAGAGAGCCAAACTATCCATCCGCCCAATAAGGAGTCCCAGGTGATAGACTCGGGAAGCATGTGTTTGCTTCATTGACCTTTGCCATAAGGTCCTTGAACTACTTGGCACACAGTACAAGATTTTAGAGGGACCTTAATAACCGACTATCTGAAACCTTGACAGGAGCTTTTTCTGATGAGGTGCGCGACAACGTAGCTTCTCAGATAAAGACCCTAGAATCGATATCCAATTCTTCCATGTGCCTTATTTCACACACAATGGCAGGAGCTGCTAGAGCGTCAGGAGCAGGTATAGTCACAAGACGTCATGCCTGGATGCGCCTTTGCGAACTCCTTTAAGGCTTCTTTTATGAACGCCCCTATCGAGGCCGCCTCCTTGTTTGGCCCTAAGGTTAAAGATATGCTGGCAAGGTGCGAACAAGTTGGCAAGACCCTGTCTGCCATTGGTGTCCAACACTCCACCCCTCAATGATTCTACTCCAGAAATCAGAGGACTGGGAAGATGTGGCACAGAAAATCACAAGGCTCTTTCTGTGATGCACGTGATTAGTTCTCCCCTAGAGGCAGAGGGGGAAACTCCAATGGAAGACGCCCTTTTCAGGGCAGGGGAGGTCCGCAAAACCAGGATTCCAGAGATTCTTTCTCTGGGCAACCCTACCAGTGCTCCTGAAGAGTTGCCCGACTGCTCACCTCTGGAAGCAGTCGGGGGTTGTTTTTCCTTGTACCCCACTGCATGGCGAACCATAACCATCAATTCTTGGGTACAATGGATAATATAAAGAGGCTATCGCATCCCCTTCCATCTCTGTCCCACCTCACCCAGAGTCTTACCCAACGTCCCAACCAGTCACAGGGATGCAGCAGCACATAAAATCCAAAAGCTGCTACAAAAGAATCATCCAAATGGTTCCTCCAGACCAGATAGGATCCACTTTTTACTCAAGGTTCTTTTTAGTGCCAGAAAAGACAGGGGACTGGAGACTGATTCTGGATCTCAGCACACTAAACAAATCTGTAAAAACATAGAAATTTCAGATGGTTATGGTTCAGTCTATCCTTCCTCTTCTGGAAGAAGATGATTGGATGTGCTCTGTAGATCTTCAAGACACTTATTACCATATAAAAATGGGCAAGCACTCTAGAAGATACCTCCGCTTCCGCATAGGAGCCAGTCACTACCAATTTCGAGCACTGCCCTTTGGTCTCTCTACAGCTGCCAGAGTGTTCACCAAATGCATGGCAGTGGTCATCGCTCACCTGCGACTTCAAGGATTCCAGCTGTTTCCATACCTAGACGACTGACTCCTTACTGCCCCCAAGAAGTGTCTACTGGAAGAAGCCCTAGACTACACTCTTCTTACAGCTCAGCACCTGGGAATCACTATAAACTGGGAGAAGTCCAACACGAACCCGGCACAGTCTTTAGAATTCATCGGGGTTCTGTTGGACACGAGGAATTGCACAGCATCTCTTCCGGATCACAGACTTCAAAGAATAAGATAACAGGTTCAGCCACTAATCTGTCACCACAAATCCTCTGCTCGGTCCATACTCCAACTCTTGGGGTCAATGGCAGCCTCGATAACCATTGTTCCTCTGGCCAGAGTCCACATGAGACTTCTTCAGTGGCTACTTCTCACTCAGTGGTACCCTCTATATCATCCTTTGTCCTTTCAGATAAGTGTATCTCAGAGATGCAAGTATGATTTGCTCTGGTGGACGTCTCAAAATCCCCAACAGTGGTCTCGCCCCATCAACCAAAAGCCACGGTGACCACGGATGCCTCCCTGATGGGGGGGACTATATATATATATATATATATATATATATATATCAAGGAAATTCAGTCCAAAGCACCTGGTCGGATACAGAGGCCCACTTGCATATCAGTGTCCTGGAACTGAGGGTGGTGCTGTTAGCATTGCAAGCATTCCACTTGATCCTTCTGTCATGGACTATTGTGATCCAATCAGACAACATGTCAGTGGTCTGGTACATCAACAAGCAAGGGAGCACCAGATCTTATCCGTTATGCAGAGAGGCCTTGAGAATATGGCAATGGGCGATAGCTTCCAACCGCTTTCTAATTGCAACACACATTCCCGGGAGCTCCAGCATGATAGCGGATAAATTGAGCAGGTGCATTCTACAACTTCATGAGTGGTCCCTCAATCCTGCGATGGTGGCAAAAATTTTCAACCGCTGGGGCCACCCTTGCTGTGACCTATTCGCCTCCCCAATCAACTACAAGTGCAGCAACTATTTTGCCCTGATCCCCCCTCTGAGACAGTCACTGAGAGACTCTCTAGTCCACGCTTGGCCCTCGGGTCTGCTTATCCTCCTGTCCTCCTCATCTCCCAGTTTCTGAAGAAAGCACAGCAGTTGAAAAGCAAAGTGATCCTCATTGCTCCATATTGGCCTCGACAAGTTTGGTTCCCCTTCCTCTGGCCTTACCTGCTAGATCGACCATGGATTCTCAATCCATCCCCAACGTTGATCTCCCATCTGCAGGGTCTGACTCACCCCAATCTAACAAACCTGAAGCTGACAGCTTGGTTTCTCCACTTCCTATGATTGCCAGGCAGGATAACCTCTCTTCCCCGGTGCACAATATTCTTATTGCATCTCATAAATCTTCCACCCGGCTAATCAGTCTCAGCAAATGGAAAAGGTTTACATTATGGGCAGCGAACAAACAATTGAACCCCTAGTCAGCTCCAGTTTCGGTGGTATTAGATTACTTATCAGATCTTTTTCAATTTGGGGTGTTAGCCTCTACTATTCGTGTTCATTTAGCTGCCATTTCTAATTTCCACATTGGCTTTCAGGACTCTTCACTCATGTCAGACAGACTCTGTAAGACTTTCTTGAAGGGCGTTTTTCACCTAAAACCTCCCTTTAGAGAACCAGTACAGCCTTGGGATTTGGCCGTGGTTGTACAAGCCCTAACAGCTCCCCCTTTTGAACCTGTGTCTTCATGTGACTTAAAGTATCTCTCTTGGAAAACTTTGTTTCTGGTTGCAATCACATCGGCCAGACACCTGTCAGAACTTCAAGCTTTATGCATCAAATGTCCCTACCTTATTTTCCATAAGGATAGAGTATCACTGAGAACTAATTCTTCCTTTTTACTGAAAGTGGTGTCAGAGCAGTCTATCAACCAGTCTATTGACCTCCCAATATTTGTTCCTAATCATTCCAACAAGGTAGAGTATTCCCTGCGCTCCCTAGATGTTCACAGACAAATACAATTTTATCTGGACAGAACAAAATCTACCCGTAAATCAGACAAACTATTTCGGCCTTTTCTGGACCAAGGCTAAGTCATCCTGTCTCTAAAGTTACATTGGCGTCATGGTTGAGAAATTGCATTTCCTTCATCTACAACAAGAACAGCATCACCTTGCCTCACTAAGTGAAAGCCCATTCTACAAGGTCTATGGCAACTTCAGCAGCTTTCCATGCTAAGGCTTCCCTGAGTGACATTTGCTCAGCTGTGACTTGGGCCAGACCCCATACTTTTATTCTTCATTACAAATTGGACTTGGCCTCCAGAGAAAGAGCTTCTTTTGGTTCCATGGTGCTCAGGAATGCCCTTCCATGAGGGCCGCTCAGGGATAATAGGTAGCTGGGGACTCTGTCCCATCAGTAAGGAATGAATGAAAATTAACAACATCAGATAAAGAAGATATGCCTTACCATAACGTTCCATCTGTGTTGTTGATCTTCATTCATTCATTAATCCCCATCCTCCATCCCCCTCCGGAGGTTCCTGGTTGATCTTATATTCCCCCCTTTTTTTTCCATCATTGTAGGTCTGTTATGACCAGAGGTAGCCTCTACTTTTGTCTAGCAACTTGCAAACTTAATCTGAGGTAACAGGGAGCAGAGCATTCTGGTTATGATCTTGGCTCGAAAGTTTTTGGCTTACGTGAGCTTGGTATGAGGCCAGCTTGGTTCCGAGGAAGGAACCGATAACCCATCAGTAATGAATGAATGAAGATCAACAGTACAGATGGAACGTTATGGTAAGACATAACTTCATTTTTAACCATTTATTCTATTTTTAAGTATTTTTGATACGGAGTCTTATGGTTGTTTCTATTGCATGCTTATTTTTCTTTGCTTGTGTGCTATTTAAGCTTCACAGATGTTAATCATTCACACTGGCTTGGTGGTGATTGGTACTGTCCCTGCACAAACCCACACAGGCAGATCTCCAGAGCTCAGAATACCCTTCTGTGCCTCACTGAGATAGAGGATTGGCTAAGTCCATCCCATCAGGGGAAGCCTAACCCCTGTCACATCAATCCAGTTAAGTCTTTTAGTGCTAATGTAGGACTCAGTTGAATCTTCTCCGCAGCCTGCATTGGTGGATTACAGCTTACTCAGACCCTGTTGAGAACTTCTCCCCTCTTTTATTGTTATATAATTTTGATTCTGTTTTATTTGGTGTGTGTGTGTGTTTATATTCTTGCTGTTTACTGCTGCTAATTCCTCAGGGAATTCTAACTTACTGTTTTGTTTGTATGCTTAATACTGCTTTTATGCAGTTATGGGTCTTTTCCAAAGTGTTTTATGATTTATACTAGAAAACTAAAGCTTTCTGGTGTCAGCTGAACATCAAGGAGTGCATTGCATGTGCATGCAGGGCAGGGTGCTAATAAGCCTACTTGTCTGGTTATCTGCTTCGTTTTGAAGTTCTTACTAGAAAATATTGTATTTCTTCACTTTTTTTCTAAAATTATAAGTAAATATCATAAGATTAACACTGCTATAGCCATTTTAATTGTTAAATCATGATTTTACTGCAGATTACATTATTTGCATTTTTCTGTAGAGATTTTTTCTTTTCTTACAAGGGAATCTCTAAGTAAATGCCTGTTTATCTAGGTGCATTTGACATTATCTATATAATTTGTATGACAACATCTGTATTCCCCTGTTTTTACTACTTTTGTAATATACTAATTTTTTTATAATCAATTATTTTTCTGTATACTGGAGCTTTTCTCCTCAGGTCTCCACTGAAAAAGAGTCTTATGACTCAGCTGGACCAGCCCGGTTAACAAATGTCCAATAAATATAAAATAATAATATTATGCTGTTTTAAAGGGTTTGTTTATTTAAGGGCATATTTGATTTTTTTGTCAGTATTTGGACAAGTGAATTTTACTTGGTATTGTGATACTATGTGCTGTTGTTTATTACATTGTGCAGATACAGCCCATAAGGCATAACAACGTACCCAACACTCTAGTCATAGGTGACTCTATAGTCAGGCACACTGATGTTCCACTCACTAGGCTAAGCTTCTGGTGTCATTCTAAGGGGATCCAGTATTTGTCTGCCTGGGACGACATGATTGACAGTCCACGATGCTTTGCCAGAGATGGCTTGCACCTGTCGCCCTTAGGATTCTGGATACTGGCTAAGACTCTTGCAACCCATATAGTGCCTTTTTTAGGCAAGGTTCAAATGACAAATTCACCACCGTAACATGTGCAAGCAAGCAAAATCTGACGGTAATGCTACTCAATGCTAGAAGTCTAAACCTCAAAATGCACTCACTCGAAGCACTCCTTAAAATGGAGAACATTGACATCTGTGCAGTGACAGAGACCTGGTTCAAAGCTCCAGAGAGCACCCCTGCATTACCAGGCTTCAATTCATACCACACCTTTCGGCCACCTAACCCAGAAAGAAGCACTAAATGCGGAGGCGTGTCCATATTCATTAAGGATATCCACACCTCCAGGCTAGTTGCACAGCATAATGCATCCGAGATTATCCAAGTGCAACTAACTCTGGGCAAGACCGCAGTCCAAATTGTAGCTTGCTACAGACCCCCCACCATGCCCCAGGATTCACACTCCTCATTTCTTGATACACTGGAAAGTGTTAGGGTACAACCCAACACCCTAATAATGGGTGATTTCAACTACCCCACCATTAACTGGGAAAACTACTCATGTACCAACTCTTTTGCTCAACGTTTTCTAGAATTCATAAATTCCAACGCCTTGGATCAACTTATTCACACCCCCACCAGGGGCAGCAATATCCTAGACCTGGTCATTACCAACATGGGAAACCGGTGTTCCACACCAGAGGTCAATTCCTCGTTGGTCAGATCCGACCACAAGCTAATCAGCCTAGACATCCACATCCCACCCCAGCCCCAATTAGGGATACCATCGTAAAAACTTCTCAAAGCCAACTTCACACTTCTTAAGACAGAAGTGGCAAACTTCATGACACCCATGCAGACGGACAATAGAGGTATGACTGCCGAATCCTACACAAATGCACTTTATAAGCACTTACACGAGTGTATGGATCATGCTATCCCTAATAGAACCAAGATGTTATCCTCTAAAAAAGGAAGCCAATCTGGTGGACCTCTGCCATAAACAAACTCTACAACAGAAGAAAGAAACTGTTGCAAAAAAGAGTAAAATCCCATGACTGGAGGAACTCCCTGATCAACCTCAGTAAGAAGCTGAGATTCCTCATAAAATCCTCCAAAGCTAGTTACGAAAACAAAATTGCCACCGACTCTAAAGACATCCACAAAGCATTCTATAGCTATGTCAAGAATCTAAATGGGAACACTCAGATCTGCTCTGAGTTACAGCATAATGGCACTAAATATACAGAACCAACTGATATTGCCAACATCCTAGCAGATAAGTTAAGTGCTAACTTTATCCCCCTCTCACCCCCTAGAGGGCCCATCTCTATACCTGAAGAATGCAAAGTTCCTATAATCACGGCTGCACAGGTAAAAAACACACTCTCCAAAGCCAAGAACACAGCATCCATGGGACCTGACAATATCCCAGGCTGCATTCTACACGAACTACAGAATGAACTGGCACCCTACCTAAGTACCATGTTCAATCATAGCCTCACCTCAGGCTTTGTATCCACTGAATGGTGCACCGCGACCGTTATCCCACTCCACAAAGGGGGAGCCACGACTGACCCCGGGAACTACCGCCCCATTAGCCTGACGAGCCTGGTCTGCAAGGCCATGGAATGTATCATCATGGAACTCATAATCAAAGACATTGGTAATCTCCAAACTCTGGACCCTACACAGTTTGGATTTGTAAAAGGCAGATCATGTCTCCTAAACCTGATTGACTTCTTTGAAGCAGTCACCAAAGCCATAGATCAGGGTAAAATGGTTCACATAGCTTATCTAGATCTCGCCAAGGCTTTCGACACCATCCCCCACTCTAGAATTATAGATAAGCTCACTAAACTAGGTATAAATCCCTATGTCACAAGATGGGTTGCCAACTAGCTCATGGACAGGACCCACACTGTGAAAGTAGCGGATTCCAAATCCGACATCAGACCAGTGACAAGTGTAGTACCACAGGGTTCAGTCCTGGGTCCTCTCCTGTTTGGTATCTACTTCTCTGAAGTGCAGGCCAACACAGAAGGTCTTTGGCTAAGAAAGTTTGCAGATGACTGCAAACTAGGAGCCATAATCAAAACTCCTAACGAAGTGGACAAACTACAAAAGGGCCTCAATGAGACAGATACCTGGTGCCAAAGCCATGGCCTGAAGCTCAATGCCAAAAAGTGTATTGTCATCCCTTTGGTAAAAACTCTGTACCCATGAACTATCACATAGCTGGTAGTCTACTTAATGCCGAAAATGTGATGAGACCTTGGGACACAGGTGGACAGTAGTCTCTCCTTTGATAATCACATCGCCACAGTGGTCAGGAAATCCTTCTATGTGGCTCATCTCATCACAAAAGGATTCTCATCCAGAAAAAAAGAGGTCATTGTTCCCCTCTACACATCACTCATTAGACCCATTATAGAGTACAATGCCCCTTTTGGTATGTACCTCACAAGACATCTACAACAGCTGGAAAGACCACAGAAATACCTCACAAAGAGAATTACTGGCCTCAAACATATGCCCTATGCAGACCGTCTCAAAAAACTACAGCTTTACTCCATCGAATATCGCCTACTCAGGGGCAATCTCTGCCTAACATACAAAGCTATGTCAAACCCAGAGCTGTTGGACATGCTCCACTTAAAGAAATCCCAATCCCTCCGAGCTACACGCTCTAGTGACCTTAACCTTGTCACCACAATAAACAGAACATGCTGGAGGGATAGATTCCTGTCCCAGAGACTTCCCATACTCTGGAACAGACTACCTATCTATGTCAAACAGAGTTCCTCATTAGCACTCTTCAAGAAAAATCTTGATGATTGGATGGGAAATGGGAAATTCACCCCGGGGATCACTTCTGTGGCTCTGCTCGACAGGGGCACAGGAAAATAATTTTCTTGGGTGGTGAAAGCCAGGGTAAATTCTTTGGCTAGGCTTGTATGGGCCCTAGGGCCGATAGCCTAGTACCTACCTATGAACCTATGTAGAACAAGGCTTAGCACATTTCAAACTCTTTTTGTTATATTTTATGTAGTTTAGTCCTGCTTTCTATATGGGGACATAGTTTATATTTTCTATACTGATGCCCTTAGTCGGCCCTTAATAGTGCCAGTGTATTATTCTGGCTGATATTTTTTCCCCGACTTGGGGGATCCTGGCATGAGTGCCTCCAGGCAAATCCAGTTGCACCTAAAAAGAAAGAAAACTCAGAAAAAACATGCCCGTCTATTGTTTATGAATCTGTTAACTTAAGCTGGCCCGCAGACCACTACCCTTTTCACTGACCCCCCCCTCTGGTGTGAACTAAAAGTCATGTTATGGAATAGTGGTCAGACACATCCTATGGGGATCTGGTTCTCCTGTACCTGTCTGGTTCAGGTACGGGAGAACTAAATTCATTAGGTACAGGAGAGGTGTGGGATAAGATGCCCCTTTCCAGATGTAATATTGTGTCCCTAGAAAATTTGTCCTTTGGTGTAGTTCATAGTAAGAAAAAACAAACTTCATTACAGTAAACTCTCAGTTAACTCAAGCAACAGACAAAAAAAAATCGGAGTTGCAGTGCACAAACTTTTGTCCAATTATGCAAAGGCTTTTCCCTGACACACTAATGAACTGTTTTCCCCAGTAACCCCTTTAGTTGTTTGTGTTGTGTATGCACAAGTACCAGAATGACACAATAAGTTATTTTGCCCCATGGTCACTTCAGCATTCTGACCATGTATGCGCAATCACTTCCCTAATACACAAATTAATTATTTCCCCAAGCAACACCTTCATTAGTATGCCCAGGTGTACACAAGTACCAAAATGAAACATTTGCCCAAGCAACCCTTTCAGTAATATGCCTGTGTATACACATACACCAAAAGGAATAATTTGCCCAAGCGACCCCTTCAGTAACATTCCTCGTATGTGTATAAGCACCAAAATTCCCTCAAGCGACCCCTTCATTAAAATGTTGAGGTATGCACAAGCACCAAAATGAATCATTTGCCCAAGCAACCCCTTCAGTAACATTCCTAGTATTTGTACAAGCAACAAAATGAAACATAAAATGAAAAATTAACTCAAGCGACTCCTTTAGTAAAATGTGCATCTTTCTATGCAGTCTTTTGTTTATTAAAATAAATTAATTACTTAAGTAGCTGTCATTTACATTCTTCTTGGCCCGGGGTTCCCGTAGCTATTTTTCCAGTTCTGTTCCTCATCAAGGTGTGTGACTATGTGACTGTCAAAGGGCTGCCTGCTGCCCTGTGGCTGCTGTGTGCGTGTGTACGTCATGGTGTGTAACTCAGCCAAATTGAAAGCCACCATGGTACTGCCTGACTAGTTGCCAGGACAAAATAAAAACACAACAGCTTCTCGAGTGCTGCCAGGAGTGAACCGGCCCTCTTGCCCCCCACCCCAACATGCTAGTTCCACATGCCACTCTCACGCAACTAGGAATTACAGTTATCTGGCATTTACCAGTCCCTGTGGGTGCTGATTAACTGAGAGTTTACTGTATACAACCAGATAATCCAGTTATTACCACATATAGGGCTGATGTGATTTCCTTTAAGAGTGTTTTATTTATTTGCTTTTGTTTCCAAGATAATCTGTCTGGGAAATGAAATGCTGATTTTCAGTTCAGGCTCGAGAAGAAAAGCTACAAAACAAGGATAGAAATACATTTTTGACAACTCAAAAGAAATATAGTTAAACACTATTAGCAAAAGATTTTACAGCAAACACTTAATAAACATTTTTACAAAGCACATCAGATTAAGGAAATACATGTTTTCAAGATATTGTTAGTTGTTGTTTGTCTTTTGGCTTTTCCCGGTTAGAGATCGCCACAGCGGAACTCCGGTCCACTAATGATTGACAGTAGATTTTCACGAACGCCGAGGTGCCAGCTCGACATTCAACCTTCAACGAAGACACGCCCATATTGTGAGTAAAATCAAAAAAAGTATATTAATACACTTGTACAGTATCCATAGCTGACATAGTTAGAATTTTATACATTGTACTGCAGTGTGTTACAGTTGCATAGTTTATTAGTTGCCAGGTGATATTTTAGGGCATTTTTGAATTTTAGGGCATGTTTGAGTTGTTGATGTAGTTTGGAAGTTTCCTTCATGTCAGCATGTTTTAAAGTCAGGTAATCTCTGAGACTATGCTCCTATTCAGAATGACGATAAGGGTACTTTCTGTAGAGATCAGTCTAGTGCTGCAGTTGTTGATGGGGACTCTGCAAACAGTCTATCCAGTGTGATTCTTCTGAAGGTGAGCAGGTTCTAAAAGCTAAGCAAGTGCTCACCTTTCCACAGATGCTAGCTAGGTGTAAAAGATGTACTTAACTAGAAGAAATCTGTAGCTACACTAGAGATTGGCAGAGGTTAGATCCTATTGAGGATGAATTTCCAAATATTTTAGTTGTTTCTCCTCTGTTACTGGTCTTAGAACATGTCTATAAAACTGCCAGTACCTAAAAGGGCCAGGAGGAGATACAAGGTGTATTCTTATAGGTTCATAGGTTGGTACTAGGCTGTCAGCCCTAGGGCCTATACAAGCCTAGCCATAACAATTCCCTGGTTATTTCTTCCCACACTGTTTACTTCCCTGGACCCCTGTCTAGCAGGGCGACTGACGTGATCCCCAGGGTGAATTTCCTTTCTCCCATCCAATCGTCAAGGTTCCTTTTGAAGAGGACCAAAGAGGCACTCTGCTTGACATGTATGGGCAATCTATTCCAGAGTCTGGGGAGTCTCTGGGTCAGTAACCTATCCCTCCAGCATGTTTTGTTTATTGTGATGACAAGGTTTAGATCCCTGGAGTGTGTGGCTCTGAGGGATTGGGATTTCTTTAAGTGTAGCATGTCCAACATCTCTGGGTTTGACATGGCCTTGTACCTCATATTTTCTTTGCTGCGTTGTTAGTTGACTCAACCATGGTTTCTCTAGCTGCCAACTCCAACTCTACATTGCCAGATAGAATTGAAAAGTGGTTAGAGTCTTATAGGGGGAAAATGCTGACTTAGTCTAGTAAGTTAGTCTTTAGAATTTTAAATGATCAGGGCTTCACGTGGAAATAATTTTGCACTGCACTTACAGTTTAGATGACTTTGCTAGATTTTTGCCTGCTGATCAGAAATATATGAATGAGATAGTTTCTAATGTGACTTAGGTTTTGAAACATGCTTTGAGGAGTGCTTTGAGGAGTGTCTTGGAAGGTGTGGACACATTTTCTAGAAATACAGCCACTTCGGTTATATTAAAGTAGGCACATTTTTTTGAGGATTAAAAAAATAGATTTTAAATGCTCCTTTAAGTTCTGAAATTGTTTGCTCCAGCTGCTACCCAAATTCTCAAACAATGGGATGATAGAGGAACATTGATGCACAGGGGCTCTAGAATGATTCATAATCATAGGTTCTCCCATAAAAGTGCATCCAACTTCAATGGGCAGAACAAACAAACAAAAATATCCCAGCCTAACAAGAGTTATGGTGCCAAGACGAAATGGCTGGAGTATAATGCTTCTAAAATGAATAAAACTGGTTTCTTTCCCAAAAGAGATTGTTCCCCTCCTAAAGAATGACTATGCTAAGACTTGAGACATCCCGTAACTCAACCCAGTAGCCTGGAGAAAAATAGTCTAAGACAAGTGGGTGCTGAGAATTTAGTGGGGATACCTGTCAGTGGACAGAAAATTTGCTTTCCTTCATGGAAATCCTCTCAAACCCACCACATCAGACACATGTCCTGTCTGGTACCCCTTCACAAATTGCAAGCAGGTGTTATAGAACCAGGAAAAGTATTTTACACCAGAATCTTTGTGGTCCACAAAAAGGAACAGTAGTGGAGAACAATGTTAAATTTGTTGTACCGAAATACCTTTTGGAAAGTATCCAAATTCAAAATGTTCACCATGTAGATGGTCCTCCCACTTCTTCTTGACCAATGTCTATGGTGACTTTACAAATGTAGGATGTTATCAGATTCCAATTGCTTCCAACTTCATGTTGAACCTACAAAAGCGCTATATCACATGCCCTCCCAAATAGTTGTCTTCCTGGGGTATATATTGGGCACAGGAAGAAGTATGCTGTTTCTACTAGAAGATAGTTTTGACTTTTCAGAATACTTCCAGGGATTGCTCTCTTCAAGAAGCTGCCTCCATAAGAGAGTTTCTCAAAACTCTAGACCTCATGGCATCAATGATTCTTGTGACAATATTGGCCCGACTCCATAGGTTAGTTTCATAGGTAAGTACAAGGCTTGTAGTCTGCAGACCATTTCAAGCCTAGCCAAAAAACCCTATTCAAAATTTTCCTCTAGTCTCAAGGAAGACAAGACAGTATAGACTAGGAGAGAATTTGAGGCTGCCCATCCAATTGTCTAGGTTTACCTTGAAGGTGACAAGGGTGCTACTCTACTTGACATGTAGTGCAAGTTTGTTCCGGAGGTGAGGGATATATTGGGACATGAATCTAAAACTCCAACATGTCTTATTTATTGGATGATGAAGGTTTAGTTCCTTTAACTGAGTATTTGATGAACCATTAGTCCTGCAAAGGAATAGGAGATCATATAGGGTTGGATCTTTCATGGCATGAAAGGCTAGAGATAGATCTCCATGGGAGGAGTCTGTAAGAGACTGAGTTTGGAGAAAGGGTTGCCAGTCTTTCCTGGTAACAAATATTTTTGTGGCCAATAGTCTCTTTAGTTATGAATGTCTGAGGTCTCCGAGTTGTATGTTATGTTTAGATAAATACATGCCAAAAGGTGTGTTATACTCAGTAATAGGTCTGATAAGATATGAGTAAAGACTTCTTTGAATATTAGATGGACCAGATAAAAGGCTTTCTGATCTACAGTGGAAATATGATGGTCAAATAATAAGGAATTGTCAACAAGAGTACTCACATCCCTTACAACAATGACTGATTGTAGAGGTGCATCTCATATATGGTAAATGAAACTACTTTATTTACCAAAATGAACTATGCTACATTTTATTTACATTTAATTTGAGACCATTGTCCTTGTACCAATTGCTAACATGGTCTAGGCTGTGTTGGAGTAACTGTGAGTTAGCTGAAGATTGTAAATTGGGTGTTCAGTCTTCTGCATACTTGGTTAACCATAGACCAGTAGTGCTGGTCTGAAGCTCTGAGAAATATATGCCAAGTAAGAGAGGGCCTAAAATTGAGTCCTTTTGTACACCAGTGATAGCAGTTTTGTTTTCAGAAGTTGCACCTGCTGCTCTAACTACAAGGATACTATCAGACAGTTAACTATCCATTGCATCAGATTTATATTCATATTCACAAGTGTGTCAATAATGCTTGCATGCGGTAGAGTGTCAAAGGCCTTGGCCAGGTCCACATACGTTGCATGCATTGGATAACCATTATCCATTGCTCGGTGTTAGACTACTCTTGTCCAGCCCATGGTCAGGAATTATGTACTATATGTACTATCCCTAATGAGATTAACTGGGGTCATACCATAGATAATTTGTGGGGATCCATGCATGGGATAAAGCATGTAGGAGCTGCCTCTGTCCATTAGTAGTACAGAGGCAGTCCTGGTGTAAATTTTCTGTTTCCCATCCATTAATTCAAGTTATATTTTGAATATGGACAGTGATAAGCTTTGTTGTACTTGGCTACGGAGTCTGCTCCAGAGCAGTGGTATCCTCTGCAAGACAGAGTAGGCCCTCCAAACCATTGTGGTAATGTTGCAGAAGATGTTTGGATCCCAAGACTTATTATGCTGTTTGACTTACAGATATGAAGTAAATCCATCAGTATTTGGTCACCTCTTAGCAGTCTGTAAGATACAGAGTATAGTGGCAGGGCATTGAGTTGTCCAAATAGGACATGTTGTGTATGCCTTATATCTTTTTAGTAAGTTATCTCTGTGGGTGTTCAGTTGTTGCATATGTTTGGACAGATACATGCCAAATGGGCATTATACTCAATGACTGGCCTAATGACAGCTGAGTAAACGGGGGCAATAACATCCCTACATTTAGATGCAATCACTTTGTTTATAAGCTGTGCTATCTTATGATCATGGATACATGTTGGACAGAAGTTAGGTTGCTGGCCAGAATAGTTACCAAATCCCGAACAACTGGGTCAGCTCTTGGGGGAGTACTGCCAATGTGGTTGTTCCCTTGGGTAGATTATCATACCATCTGAGAATGTTTTAACCATTTGTAATTGTACTTTCAGCATTTGATGAACTGTACAGTTTTAGGTCATCCACAAAAAGCAGAGAAAATCTTTAAACAGTTGTTTTTTTCTGGGAACCAAATTGTAACCGTAGACTAATCTGTTAAGTAAATATCTTAATGTGTTAAGGGCAACCCCCTTTGGAATATCCTCCTTTGAATTTGTATCCCTGTGATAATCATTTGCTTTTGTCATAGCTCAGCTGCAAAGTGGTTTGCCACTGTTTCATGGTCACTGTAATGTAATTGATCGATTTATTGTGTGCCTTACACATCTAGAGCATTCCTTTATTCGTGAATGTGGGATGCTGTCAAATGTGGGGGTATGTTTTGTAATCTATCTCTGCCATGTTTAATTTCTTCCCCTTTTTACAATTTACTGTTATGTCTTTAGTTAGCAACAAGTTATCTTTGTTCCATATGACTTTCTTTTGTTACCCTTTTGTTCAGTTGCCATAATTGAGCATTTTTCTAAGTGACTGTAAACTCTGTCTGCATTAATTCCAGTATGTAGTTTGTATAGTGTAGGAAGGCAAGTTATTGGTCTGTAGTAGTTAGGATGGCTTACAAGTTCACTCTTAAGGAGGAGTATCACATTTCCTGTTAACCAAGATGGTGTCTGTTTGGGATACATATATAGAAGTAATTCTTACTCGGGGCTAAATGTTAATACACTTTTAGCCAAAAGTTAGGTACTGCATTTCGGCATGGGGTTTTCTATTTAGGAGCTTTTCTTGAATTTGTCTCAATTTCTCTGGTCGTTACTTCATCTCATTTCATATCGTCTACATAAGAGCTCCTTACAATTTCTTTTAATTCTTCTGTTTATTCAGGTATTCAGGATCTTTATGTACAACAGGTTCTTTATAAATACTAAATATGCCCAGTTCTTCGATTTTTGATAATGGTTTTATTCCTTTTCCTTTGTTTCCGCAGTTCTCTATAGAATCTATTTGAGTCATCAATGAATTGCATATTTTGTACTTTCCATTTATATTTGTGCTTACTTTCTAATTGGTTCTGTCTCTGCTGATTTTTTAGTTTATTATTTACAATAATCTATGACAGTTATTGGTCTGTTTTGATATTGTGCATTACTTTTACCATATATAAGTACTTTTGATGATCTGTTCCCTTTTCTATATTCTTCTAACAGTGGCATTTGTCTTGATAGCTTTATAGTTTTCAATGTTTTGTCACTTCCAGTGTGCCATTTTACTTGTTTCCTTCCTTTCCTTTGTTACTGCATGTTTTTGTGGTGGCACTTTATTCATTATTAGTTCACTTGCAGAGTAATATATTCTGTTTGTTTTTGTTATATCACATGAATTTCTGTTAATAGTCCTAATTACTGTGTTCCTGTGTTTTACCAGTCTTCTCACATTTTGGGTATTCTTTACTTTTTGTAATCTCTTTTGTTTGTCTATCTTAATATAAAACTCCAAGTCAAGCAGATCTTCTTTTAAATTATATTCCTCTAGACTGAGAGCATTTTCTTTGCTCTCTGTTTCCTGTGAGTAATCTATAGAAATTTTCACAAAATTTTCCTGTGACATGTCCTCCTCAGATGCACTCTACTTCATCTGCTGCTGCATCATATAGGGGCCCATTGGTCCATCGCTCCACAACATTACCTCTGTCACAGATGCCAGTGTTTTCTGTTCCTTCCCTTACTGTGCAACTTCAAATGGGCTTTCTTACTGCTCTCCTAAAGAAGGCTCCAGAGCACCATTATGTTGCAAATCTTCTTCAGATGCTTCCTGCTCCACCTGTTGCTCCTTAATCTGGGGACCCATAACTCCATCATGCTGTGGCATTGCCTGAGTTGGATTCTCCACACTAAGTCTTTCACTTTGCAAGGAATCCATAGTTTTAGTTTCCATTTGTTTAACTTGTACCTGACTGATCCTCTTTTCTACATCCTTCCTTAGTTTTCTTTTGTACTGTGAAATGTTCTATATCTGAGTGACTTTTCTTTTATGTCTCTTCAGATATCTTTGGAGTTGCTTTTTTGTATTGATTAGTTTGGCTAGTGCACCATACCAGGTGGCTTTTTCTTTCCCCATGTCTTTATTTATTTATTTTTTATATCTTTCAAAAATGTCTGGGCTTTGTTCTTTTGATGTTAAGTTGTCTATCTCGCCTTCATTCTTGCTGGTTGGGTTCGGAGCCGATTCTCGGCTCAGACTCAGCCATCTTCAAAAGCTCGAGAGCTGTTTACTGGCTCGAGGCCACCCCAAATCCCATGATGCCTGGCGCTAGATACCCAGATCTCGTTTGCCACTTCTGCTGCATGGTTGTCTTACTGGCTCAGGTCGTATATTTTCATTCTTTTATCTGTATTTTGATAAAAAAACTATTAGGGTTTGTTAGTGTAGATTGTTAGTCGTAGTTACAACCTTTCTCAGTATATCTTTGTTGTACCTTAATTTCTTTCCTGAATCCCTCCCCTTCCCTTCAGAAAACTCGTTTTAGTTAGAGAGTTTTCCCCTCCCCATCGCTTTTTCACTTAGGTAGCTGTTTAAATTAGAGGCTAACCTTTTCCTTTTTCTCTTTAAAAAAAAAAAAAAAAAAAAAAAAATTAGTATTTACCTAGTTTAGTTTTATTTAGCTTGTAGGTAGAATATTGTTAGTATTTCTTTTGGCTGTTTTTTGGGTGTGGCAACTTTAGTGTGTGTGTGTGATAGTTATTATATCCTATTTTTTGGGTATTGTTCTTTGTGTTCCACCCTTTTTTTTTTCAGGGATGTCCAAGGATACCAAGGTGTCCGGATTCAAGAAGTGTGACTCATGCTGTCAGAAGATGTCTCTGACAGATGGTCACACTTCTTGTGTCTATTGTCTGGGCGCCGTGCACCTGCAGGACTCTTGTTTGGTTTGCCATGCCTTCAGCCCAAGATTCCTGCAGGAGAGTAAAAATAAGTTAATCCTATGGGGTTTACTTAAGCAGGATTCACCAGTTAAGGTTCAGCCCGTGAAGTCCTCTAAGCCACCTAAATCTTCGGCTCCCAGTTCGGAGCCGTCGTTGGGTGAAGCTGTTCCTTCTGCCTCCCGGTTCTGGCCGGAACCGAAGTGCCTGCCTCCCACTCGGTCCCGACTCACACTTCGGAGCCATCGAGGAGTCGAAAGAGATCTAGGTCTCCCTCCCTGGAGTTGATACGCTCGGCTCCGAGGTCTCCTCTGCTCCAATCGGAGCACAGTCATTGGTCCTCCCACTCTTTCCGGTCCTCAAGGCTTTCAGATCACGACGTGGAGAGAGTGGGCAGTAGGCTGTTGAAATTGCAGGCCCTAGCAAAAATGTTGTCCAGCCCCCCCTCATCAGGTGTCTGCTCCGTCCATCTCTGCAGTTATTCCTCCTCTGACTCCTCCCTTGAGCTTGGAGCCAGAGTTCGTTGGGGTTCGAGTTGTGGAACCGTCGGCACCGATACCTTCTCCTTCGGTTCCGTTGTTGGCTCCGATCACTTCCTTGGTACCGTCCTTGGAAGGGTCTGTGCGCCGAGACTCCCTCATCGGCTCTGAGGGGGCGAGTGGCATCAGACCATTGTCCAACCCCGTTCTCCCCCTCAGAGCTTCGGCGCAGGTGAGCTCGGCTCCTACATCGGCTTCAGAGCCGTCCCCCTCGGTGCGGAGAGGGATTCCGATCTCTTCGGAGCTGGAGCCTTCTCGACATTTGACCAGGGATGCCTTTGAGGTCATGAGGAGTGTGCTGGCCCCTGAGTCAGCCCCATGATCATCCCCATTGGCTCCTCCTACTAAGGTGCCTGCGTCTGCCTCTGCCCCTCCTCCAGACCACAAGCGTGGGGAACCAACGCTCCAAGGCACCCCCTTGGGTGTATCTTCCTCTTCCGAGGCCTCCCCTGATCATTCAGAGGAGTCACCTCGTAAGAGGAAATGCAAGAGGAAGCATATTGACTCCCCTGAGTCTGTCACATCAGATACCGACTTAAAGGATTCGGAAGGGTCCCCCGAGATCCCCCTCTGAAGATGTCTCCTTCTCAGACATCCTTGAGATGCTTAGGCAGAGGGGGAACTGGAATACCCTAAGCCCTTCCGAGGATGAGTCTGTATTCCTGGATGCGTTTGGATCATGACCTTCCACCTCCTGGGTGTCTCTGCCTTTCGACCCACTGATGTCTGTGGTGGCTCAGAAGGCGTGGTCAGCTCCAGACACAGTGGAACCGACCCCCAGAAGACCCACTAAATTCATAACTGCACCACAGGATAAACAGTTTTTGACCAAAGGTGTTCCCGTTGATGCCATGGTGGTGGCCACAAAGGAGTTGGCTGAAACTTCTTCATCTGTCCATCCCCCTAACAAGGAGTCCAGGACGATGGACAGATATGGGAAGCGGATGTTCTCTTCAGCAACCTTTTCCATGAAGTCTCTGAATTATTTGTGCCACTTTACCTGTCTTCAAAGGGATCTCCTTAAAGAGTTTGGAGATACCCTCCAAGATCCATCAGCTGAGGGGGGCCCAGGCTAAGGCAGCCTCCCAGCTGGTGACTCTTAATTCAGTGGTGAACTCCTCCATGAGGCCCATTTCTTATGCAGCTGATGGTGCGAGTAGAGACACGGGGACAGGAGTTGCCCTAAGGAGGCACGCTTGGATGCAGCTATGTAACTTTGCGGAACCTTTCAGAGTGTCTTTCACCAACACCCCTTTGATGGTTCCTCTCTTTTTGGAGTACAGGTAAAGGACACCCTTACCAGGTGTGAGCAGGAAGGCAAGACTCTCTCTGCCATGGGAGTCCGTTTTTCCACTCCTTCCAGACCATATCCCAAGGGTCAGAAGAGTGGAAAAATGTAGTTCCGGAAATCCCAGGGTGCTTTGCCGGACAACACGTGGTGAGTTCCCATCCAGGGGCAGGGGAGGGAACAATAATAGACGCCGCCCTCGTAGCAGAGGGGGTCCGCAAAACCAGGGCAGCAGAGAATCCTTCTCTGAGAAGCCCTTCCAGCATCTCTGAAGGGTTGCCTGGCTGCCCACCTCTGGAGGCAGTCTGGGGAAGATTATTGCTGTACCCAAGAGCCTGGCAAGACATAACACAAGACAAATGGGTGCAGTCTGTTATATCTGGAGGTTACCAAATTCCCTTTGTTCGCACTCCCTTAGTGTTAAACAAGTCCATTCCAGATGTTCCACCCAATCTAAGGGATCAAGCAGTTCAAGAAGTTTCAGAACTGCTAAGAAAAAGGGCCATCCAGCAAGTCCCAGCAGACCAGCAAAGATCCAGAATTTACTCAAGGTTATTTTTGGTACCAAAAAAAGACAGGGGACTGGAGACCCATTCTGGATCTCAGCAGACTGAACAGGTCTGTACAAAGAACGAAGTTTCGGATGGTCACGCTGCAGTCCATTTTACCCTTTCTGGGTCAGGACAATTGGATGTTAGCTATAGATCTTCAGGATGCGTACTACCACGTCAAAATGGACAGACGCTCCAGAAGATTCCTTCGCTTCCGGCTAGGAGCCAGCCATTATCAGTTCAGAGCTCTGCCCTTTGGTCTCACCACAGCCCCCAGGGTGTTCACCAAATGTATGGCAGTAGTTACTGCTCACCTGAGACGGCAAGGATTCCAGGTGTTTCCATATCTAGATGACTGGCTCCTCACTGCTTCCACCAGGCATCACCTTCTGTGAGCCAGACACTACACTATCGAGACTTGCTCCAGACTAGGTATCTCAATAAATTTCAAAAAGTCTACATTGTCGCCCTGTCAGTCTATCACCTTTATAGGTGCAAATTTAAATGCAAAAGACATGTCAGCGAGCCTCCCACCAGACAGGGTATTAGTGATTCGCCAACATGTACAGGTCTTATTAGCATGCAAAAGAATTCAAGCCAGGCTCGTCCTCCAAACTCTGGGTCTCATGGCAGCAGCGATCATACTTGTTCCTCTAGCTCGTTTTCACATGAGGATTCTCTAGTGGATTATTTTCACCCAATGGTCCTTCCAGCAGCTTCCCATGTCTCACATGATTATGATCACAGAAGCATGCAAAAAGCACCTTGCGTGGTGGATGGTCTCCACGTCAGTGCCCTGGGGCAGACCATTTGTACTTCCCCCTCCAGTTGCTACGGTGACCACAGACGCCTCCCTGGTCAGGTGGGGGGGCATTATTAGGGCAGAACAGTCCAAGGCACCTGGCAACCTCACAAGTTCCATCTGCATATAAACGTCTTGGAGATGAGGGCCGTGCTTTTAGCGTTGGAAGCTCTTCAGGACTCTCTTCCTACCAGGACCATTGCAGTTCAAACGGACAATATGTCAGTAGTGTGGTATATCAACAAGCAGGGCAGAACCAAGTCCTGCCCCCTATGTCGAGAAGCACTCAGACTCTGGCAGTGGGCGATCTCTTCCCAACGGTTTCTGATTGCAACGCACATCCCTGGGAGGTCCAACGTCATAGCAGACAGGCTGAGCAGAGCAATTCTCATGCCTCATGAGTGGTCTCTAAATCAAGTAGTTGCTGACCAAATATTCCGCAAATGGGGCCAACCTTGCTGCGACCTTTTTGCCACTCCTTTCAACAGCAAGTGCAGCAATTTCTTCTCTCTCCTTCCACTTCCCGGACATTCCCCCAGAGACGCTGTAGTCCATGACTGGCCTCAGGGACTTCTTTATGCATTCCCTCCATTTCCCCTAATTCCGAAACTAATACAGAAAGCTACTGTATTGGGCTGCAAATTGATCCTCATTGCTCCTTACTGGCCTCAACAAATATGGTTCCCGTTCCTGCACCATCATTTTCTCGAGCAGCCTTGGACTGTGGACCTAGTTCCAGACCTTCTATTCCATCAGTTGGGTGGGCTGCACCAATCCCTGCAATCCCTCCAGCTCACTGCTTGGTTGCTCCACTTCCAACTTTAGCCAGGCTTCCTGATATCTCCCCCTCTGTGCGCAAAATTATTTTATCACCGCACAAGTCTACGACTAGAAAAACTTACGCTAGTAAGTGGAAACATTTTTCTTCCTGGGCAGAAGCTAAGAGTATAGACCCCTTTTCAGCCCCTGTACACCACATTTTGGAATTTCTTGCGGAACCTTTTCATACTGGGTCCTCTTCCACTACAATTAGAGTTCAGTTAGCTGCAATTTCAAACTTTCACATTGGCCTGTCGGAAAATAATAATATGTCTCATAAGCTATGTAAAGCCTTTCTCAAAGGGACCACTCTGCTCAGGCCTCCAGTGAGAGTTCCACCACCTCCGAGGGATCTAAATTTGATTTTAGCTTCTCTAATTTTGCCCCCCTTCGAACCTGCAGCATCTTGTTATTTGAAGTTTTTATCTTGGGAAACCCTCTTTCTGGTAGCTATTACTTCAGCCAGAAAAGTTTCGGGACTTCAGGCTCTTTGTACCCGTCCTCCGTACCTAGTGTTCCACAATGACAGGGTTGCTTTCAGGATTAATCCTTCCTTCCTTCCCAAGGTCTCTTCAGAGAATAATTTAAATCAGTCCATAGACCTTCCTGTGTTTTTTCCCAACCACTCCAACAGGGCGGAATATAAATTGCATCAGTTAGATGTTCACAGGCAACTATGCTTTTATTTGCATAGAACTAAGGACATCAGGTAATCGGACCAACTTTTCCTTTCTTATGCTGAGGGTAAACAAGGTCTTCCAGTCTCAAAAGTAACCTTGTCCAGGTGGTTGACTTCTATCATCACTTTTATTTATCTATCAACTGAGGAATAAAGAATTGCCTGTTAAACCAAAATGTCACTCCACCAGAGCTTTAGCCACTTCTGTGGCCTTTCAGGCTAGGTTGCCTGTGGAATCTATTTGTGCTGCGGCTACATGGGCCAACCCACATACTTTCATTTTGAATTATAAGTTGGATGTGGTTTCCAGGAACAGAGCTGATTTTGGTTCCACTGTTCTGAAGAGTTTGTTCCGATGAGCCACCCAGGATTTTAGGTGCTAGGGATGCTGTCCCAACCAGCAAGAATGAAGGTGAGATAGACAACTTAACATAAACAAGTTATGTACCTACCATAACGTTCCATGTTAGTTGTCTTCTTCTCGCCTTCTTTCTTGCGTCCCACCCTCCATCCCCCTATCCTTGTAGACCGAGAAGAGTTCCTTATGGTTTTTCACTGGCTGAGTCTTCTCTGGCTATTCTTTTCTGTCTAGTAGCCTCTCTGGTAGGTTTTATACATTCCAGGATAGGATCCTTTCCTTATTATGTCTGCAGTTAGACTTACCAAACGAGATTTGGGTATCTAGCGCCAGTCATCTTGGGATATTGGGTGGGCTCGAGCCAGTAAACGGCTCTCGAGCTTTTGAAGATGGTCGAGTCGGAGCTGAGAATAGGCTCCGAACCCAACCAGCAAGAAAGAAGGCGAGAAGAAGACAACTAACATGGAACGTTATGATAGGTACATAACTTCTTTTTTTTACTCTTCCTGGGTGACTTCTTCCAGTCAGCTCAAAGTTCCTTCTATGTAATGTTTTTCATAAATTTGTTGTATTAATGAGCACAGGTTTTTTGTTGGTAGGATTTGACAGTTTTTGTCTTGTGCCTGTATTTTTTTTTTTGCTCTAATTTCTCTTTTAATCTTTCTAAATATCTTGTGTCTGGAATTTCTGGGCTTCTTGCATAATAGTAATAATACACAATTTCTTCCTTATCTGCAATTGTACACTTTGTCATCTTTATGGATCTTTTTTGCCCTGTCTGTTTTTTGTGGACTACCTCCTCCTCTTATGTCAGGGGAGCTGTCTTCCACCAAGCATTACCTAACACTGTTGTAAGAATGTTTCTGTATAGTGACAATACTACACTGCATTTTTCAAGTCTTGGCAACACTGTATGCACCACAATTGGACACTTTTTATCCTGGGACCTGTGTAGTCAAGCCTATACATGTATGCTATTCTGATCAGGTCAATAAAAAGGCCAAAACATGCATATTCACAGTTAGTGGGGTTTGCTGTATTGTCCTGAATGTAATCATAAAGGCTTAAAAGTAAAAAAAAAAATCATCGACATTCAGAAGCCATGAAGCTTGAAACACTTGATGTTTTTAAGGGGTCATTTTAATATATCCCATGGTCCTCTATTACAGGAGGCCTATGATATCACACAATGAAAACACTATATTGACTAAATTTTTCTTGCAGTGTTTACTGAATGGTTTGTCTGTGTGACCTTTTTACCCTTTGGTTTAAATGTTTTTAATACCATTTTGATTCAGAATACCTGAATTCCATGCTTGTGTTGAATCCGAACAAAACCTTTATGTCCTTAGCATTTTTGCTTTAGGTATACCCCTGATTATTCCAGGGGCATCACCACAAGAAGCATAGAGTGAACCCATATATTCTGTTTGTATTAACTGTCCTATCATCAAGTTTTTTTTTTCCATGACAGACGGATAATTAATTTGCATAGTGACTCACTGGGCTGGAGAACAAATGTCAAATCTGCTGTTATTTGCATGTTGCATAGGCACTTGCAACCTGATACTGTAAAAAGCATAACAGAGCCATCAGTCATCATAATAACTGTATAAGGCAATTTATTCCAAATTTTTCATAAACAGAGTCTTGCATATTGGTAGTATCTCATCAGTTCAGTAAGATTTCATGCATGTAAAAATTTTCCCTTTCAAAAACGTGCCTTGCTTTCATACATGTTAAAATTATCCCTCTAAAACCATGCCTTGCTTTTAGTATTCTTTACATTTGTCAAGTGTATATCATTGTGTGAGATACAGCAGAGAGCTGGTAATATATCTTACAAATGACAGGTGAGGTTTATGAATCCATTCTCCCTCTGCCTTATATTACATCAATAATAATCTGCACCTGAACTCTATCCATTGCATTTATCCAATTTATTTTTGGGTGGTGAGAAGTTAAATTTGTCAGTAATGAATGTAGGTTGCATTGTTGATGGACTGCAGCAGCATGATACTTGGAATGAGGGTATAGATGCTGTGGACTGCAGTAGCATGATACATGAAGGGGTATAAATACTGTGCTCCATAGAAAACTGTGGTATGAACCTGAGTTATCAGAATGCTTCCTTTTGAAATACTATAAAAATTGTCTTGTTTTTTTCTTATAAAATATAATTCTGTGCAAGAGAATATTCTACCAGATGGGCATTGAAACCATTGCGACAGTATGAAAATGAGAAAGGAGTACTGAAGAAAGTTATTAGAAAGTTCAAGGAAATATATGGTAGGTTTCATAAAGCATCCTATACTTGTAATGCTGGAGATAAAAGCTGACTATCTGAAATTATACAAAAACAAAGACTTCAATGATCTTAAATGCAGCTGTACAGAAACTATGAAATTGTGTCCATTGAGTTAAGAAAGCAATGCATCATCTCCCATGAATGAAGTATAATATCTAGCTGATTATTGACCTCTGTTAGTGGAACATTTATTGCCTGATGGTTTTAGTTTTCTGCACATACAACAAACAAGAAGACTTCTATATGCCAATTGCTCACATATCCTATGTGGCTGGGCAATTTGGTAATTTTACAATAGAAAACTTAAGACCTTGTGCATATTTATGACAAGAGAAAGCTTATTTAAATTCACTGTGCTTAGGAATCTGGATTCTAGCATTTAAAATGCAAGTTTAAAGGTGTATCTAGTTTGGAACTAGGGAGTATCTGAAAGCTGAGACAGAACAGGTCTATGTTATCCATGTTTGGCATAGCATAGTACACTGTGTAAATATGGATCTGTTCCTGGGAACTTCATCTCCATCAATAGAACTAACACCAGCAGGACTTAGCCCAGCTCCTAAAACTTTCCTAGGCTATCATAGCCCCTCTCTGTTACCCACAATCCTGTGTGCCTAAGGCCACCACTACAGTCCTGTGTGTTAGACTGCACCAAACAACCCAAGGCTACTGATCTAGAGTGTGTTTTGGGAAATGAACATCTGGGGTCTAAAATTAATTTGCAAATCTGTTATTCCTAGCTTCATGCAGGTCAGTAAATTCATTTTTCCTGTCTTGACTTTAGGTAGAATTTTTGGTCCGTAATTGTTGTGATTGTAGTTAGTCTCCCAAGTTAGCTTGACACCATTTTGTTGTTCTGTTACTTATGTTACCTGGCAGTTTGTTAATGGAGAAGAAGCAGAACTCTGAGAATGAAATCCACGTAACTGGATCGTTTTTTTAAATTCATACTGCCTTGAATCTGTTCAAGAAATGTGAGTGTATTTTATAGCAGTAAAAGACAACCTACCCTTTAAAGCTCAAACATAGAACCAGCTGAAACCATCAAGGGATCTTACGGCATGTGACACAGGTACTGTTTGTAAGTCAAGATCCTGTTAAGTAGATTCCTATCTTAACAACTCAGCAATAAAATACTAAACATGGGAAAACTCACTGGTCTGTATTGCTTACTGGTTTGAACTGTCAGCATCACACATGAAATTCCACCAATCTGAAAACCGGTATCAGGATTTTATATTGTTCAGTAGGATGATCAGTGAATCACAATAAAATCTGTACTCTTGTAAATTATGTTTACTAAATGCATGAAAAAAGCTGAGGGCTCAGAATAGAAGAAATATGCTTCTACATTTCACAAAACTGTCGAAACCTGAAAACTCCATGGTTAAATTTATTTGAATAAATCTGTTAATATGAAAATTACATTTTGGTGCTTCCTTGCATCCACTGCAGCTCGGCTACACTAGAAGGACCAGATATATTAAGCTATACAGCATCAACTAAATGTCTTAACAGAAAGAGTTTTATGTACACATCTGTGTAGCTTTATAGGGTTGATTATCAGGCATAAGACCTGTATGCCGTCAAGCTTGATTTGCAGTTAGTAAGCTGGATAATAAAAACTTGAATTTATTTTGTGAACAGCAGCAGCCTAACTGGTTTCACCCAAAGGCTGTATCAGTGGTCTATACCTGAGTATGATGATTTTTGTCTGCATTTTCCTGTATGTATTCATTATATATAAGTAATTTAATTGTATGTGTATCTCTCTCTGTGTGTGTGTGTGTGTGTGTGTGTGTGTGTGTGTGTGTGTGTGTGTGTGTGTGTGTGTGTGTGTGTGTATATATATATATATATATATATGTAAATAAAAAAATATATATGTGTGTGTGTATAAATATATGTGTGTGTGTGTGTGTGTGTATATATATATATATATATATATATATATATATATATATATATATAAAATAAATATTAGATATATATATGTATGTTTTATTATATTATATATGTGTGTGTGTGTGTGTATATATATATATATGCATATACATTATATATTATATTTTATATATCTTATATATATTTTTTTTTTTTGCAAAGATTACATTTGAAGAATAAGGACAATTGACTTTGACTGATCTGACACTGCATTGTTTTCTCGTGTTTTTTTTTTTTTTTTTTAGTTGGTTTCTATTTTTATTTCCCAAATTGGTTCAAGTGGTGCATCTTCAAGTCTTTCAAATGGTAGATTAATGAAAAAGAAAAATGAAACTGAAAATAATTTTAAACAAATTTAAAATAAAAGTTTAAAAAAAAAAATAAAAAAAAAAAAAAAAAAAAAAAAATAAAAACTGAATATCTTTGATTTCTCTGAAGCCTTTCTTTTCAAAACCTGTTTTGTTTTTTTAAGGAGACTGCATTTCTTCTTCATTTCAGGCTTCTTCTTCAGACTAAGCAACATTAATTGTGTGCACTTGTAATTTCTCAATGATCCTACTGAAGTCCCATCATCTAAACATGCTCTTTCTCATTAAGATAGGCTTGCAGCAAGATAGGCTTTTGCATGCATGCGCTTTTCTTTGTTCACAAGTGTAGATGCTTACTTGCCATTTACAGTTTGTGTGATTGCACATTTGTGAAAGATCTTCTCCTCTGAGCTTCAGAAATTGTCTTCTGACATTTTCTCTTTGTGACATGCTGTCTCTTGTCTTGAGAATTTTATATTTCTTGCCACCTCCCAGAAATTTTTCTTTTTCTTGCCACCTGTGTGTGTGTGTGTGTGTGTGTGTGTGTGTGTGTGTGTGTGTGTGTGTGTGTGTGTGTGTCACATTTTCCCTTGCAGTTGTGGTCTGTGACATGTCTGAAACGGATTGGCGATACATCAGTTAATCATCATAGGTTAGCCAACTTAATCATAGGTTAGTACTAGGCTAACTGCCCTTGTGGGCAGTTTTAAGCCTAGCCGATTAGCCCATATGAGAATCAAATCCTGTACCTTGAGCCTGTAAGATGAACACCTTAACCATTATGCCAACCTCCCAATCAGTTCACTTACCTGGTTCAAAAATAAGTCAAAACAAAAAAGAAAAATCCTTCATGATGGTACAGTTTATTTTACCAAGAAAAAATGTAATGATGGGACTTTGTGTAATTTGACAAATTTTGTTATAATCCCTTTGTCTAGTGTCATGGTACTACATTTATTGACATTAAAGCTCTGTAGTGCTATAGAAATTATGCATTTTTTATGTAGACTGACTTTGGTTGTTATCTACCTTGTAGTGGATAGCATACTTAATTATCCAGAGTCCATTTCCCATGTTTGTCTCTGAAGACTAACATTTATCTTCTAAGATGTTCCATTATGTTGAATATTGCCAAATGCCCTAACAAGCTCAAGTTAACGGAAAACTTGACAGTTCCCGTTTAAATGCTGTTGTTATCTTTTACCCTGACAAGCCATTTGTGTTGCATTTCTAACTGAAGTTAGGTGTTCTGCATTGTTTTAGGTGAGATTGTAGCTGGCTCCATGATTTTACACAGGGAAATGTTCAGGTTTGTCGGTCTAAAATTGTTTGGGTGTGATGGGACCCCCCCCACCCCATTATGTAAAATGTCATTACAGCCTGTCACCATAGATGAGGGAGTATCCGCATACTAAAGTTTTGTTTAATGTAATTGACATAGGTTTTATTTGGATTACCTTTATTCTGTATAGGAAGCCACCAATTATTTTGTCAGGCCTACAGAATTTAAACTTGTCGTAGCAGTTGTAGTTATGTAAAGGATGTCTCCATTTGTATCTCCAGCATTCTGATATTAAATCAGTCCTGCAGTGTAGAATGGCTATGTATGGTTAAGTATGCTACATGCTAAATGCAAGTAAGGAAATCTACATCTCCATTCTTATCAGGTGCATTTAATTTTAGCTCAGTCAAATCCCTGAATACTTGTATCTTCTAAACACAGATTTGTATGCTGAGTAGTAATTTGCTACAGTCCTGTTACACAAAATATTTTGGCAGCAGATGTAGGTTTCTTATATGTGAGATTTACAAGTCTAGCCTGTCTGTTTGTCCTTTGTTCTGACTGGTAAGTCTTAAGTTTACCAGCTGCCCCATTTAACACCAGCCAGTTACCAAAATGCAGTAATTAAGTAAGAGTTTACTTTGCAGGACAGATGACAGATATTTAATCATTTGCATTCATATGTACTGAACATTGAAATGTTCACACTAGCTGAAATGGTCTTGCATCTGTTGGAAGCTAATGTAATAAGTGAGCACTATAGCTGTCTAAATGAATATGCAGTTTTCTTTGCATTGTTTTGTCTGGTGCGATAACCAAGAATTACATTTCAGTGAGGGCTGACTGTAAGTAGTATTTTATATGTACTGCCTTGAACCAAGATTATTGTGGGAAATAGAGCAGAAATTGACCAGTAATAAAACAGTTGCAGATTCTTAACTGTTCTAGACATATTAAATAAAAGCAGTATCTAAATGTGAAGGTATAATGAATACATTGCAGTAATGGCTGACATATACAGGCATGTCAAGATGGAGAATTGCAGAGTCTGTTAGAAATGATGATTGTTACAGCAGAGCTGCAACATAAATGGTTTGATATATTCATTAACACAGTCTTATTAGTACTTGTTAGGGGTTCATCCTTCTTCGACGCCAGATGAATGGATGCTGCTTTGACCCCTGAGTAATGCGCTCATTATTTTTACTGAATGTCATCTGACTGCAGGATAAGGTTCATAGTTTCTTTCCTTCCTGTTTAGCATAAAATGTCAGGAATCAGTCTCTGATTGTATTGCTAATCTGCATGTCTCTTAGGCCACCTTTATTGTTTCGTTGTTAGTTATTTTTATTTAATTGTACTTCATTAACCTGAGACTAAGGTTTTCTCAAGGGGAGAATGAACAGATAACAGACTGTGACTTCACTCACAAGCATACTAAATGGTTGAATTTATAGATTATTAGTTTCTGGTGTTCGAGTAGCATAAAAGCATTTGCCAGTAGTTCAGCAGATGTAATGCAAACCTTACACACTGTATTTGCACTGCTTTCCTTTGTCTTGTACCTAAGATGGAAATTTTCTACTAGTTGCGATATCAGTGTAGTAAATGGAAGTTAGGAAGTGCAGGAATTCTGACATGAGCAGAAGTGAAACATGCCTTTCAGTCTTGCTTTTGTTGAATCAAGACACATATGCTTAGAAATGGCAAGTATTTACTGAAGTTCACACATATATGTATTTTCTGATGGAAGCATCTTATTTAAGCAACATCTTCAGAAACAGTTAAGCTACAAAAATTCATGAGTTTAAGTGCAAACAGCAGCAAAATGAAATGCAGAAACTCCTTTACATTTCTAAAAGGAGTACAGGAGCTATGTTACTGTGTGTTCCTGTTCGCATTCAACATATGCAAAGCTTAGTGCCGTTGACACTGTCTGGCATCAGTAAAGCTCTGCTTCATACTTTTAACTGTAACACTGACAGTGTATTTCCACTTGGTGAAGGTAATTCTCTGGTCAACAGTGATGCTCTGATGGAGGACACTAAGGTGGACAGGTTAAAGCGTAGCAGGGAATAGAATGTGCATTTGTATTAATGTACTGGCCTTAACAGTCAGTGTTTGAGTAACACAGTCATTGCTGCAGAGAATTGTAAGTGTGTATGAGGTAAACAAGAGGCACACATTAGCCCCTTGGCCAAATATTTTTCAGTAGTCCGTTGGGTGTGACTGCAGCTCAGTACCCTGGCTGTTAGGTGTTCCACCATTAAAGTAGAATCAGCTGTGTATCCAGTGTTGTTCTTAGTAATTAAAAGTGGTATAAATAATTATGCTACCAGCAAATGCTTTGGGAAGGCCAAAAATATCTTGAAAACCTGTGACTGTCATAGAATTTAATCAAGGAGTATGCTGTGACCACCAAATGTCTTTATTAACAAAATACATTTGAAAGCGTGAATAGTGAGTATCAGACTATGGGCAAACTTTGTAGTTTTGTAATAAAAACAAAGAGCACACTAATAACAGCTTCAGGTAGCCATCTGGGTCATGAAATGTACAAAACTAAAGGTGGAGGACACTAGTGATCCTACTATTAAAACTTCTACAGTTGCAGTGAGTGTACTCATACAGTTGTTTATAAACCTCGCTCTTGCAAGAGTTTATAATTATGTATTTGAGATGTAGCAAACAGTGTGCCCTCTGCTCCCAAACAGGGATTGTTGGTCTAAACCAAACTCTGTTGTGCTTCTCAGTTGGACATCAAGTTTGTAGTGCTTAGACAATGTGTGAATGGAAGTCCAGGTAGCTGCCTCACAACCACTCTGAGCAGTTACAATTTTGAAGAAGGTTATGCTGGTAGTTGACCCGGAGAAGTCAAAATATTATGTTTTTAGGTCATGTACTGATCATCTAGGTGGTGAAAGCATATTCCTATACTTATCCTATTAATTCAAGTGTGTGGTGAAAATTATAGGTTTTTTTTTTTTTTTTTTTTTTTTAGAGTTGTATATTTTCTACCTTGGAGATATTTTCACAGTGGTAAGCTTACTATCCTTTTTAAAAAATAACTCCTGTGGAAACAGCTGTGGCCTAATCTTCATTCAGCTATCACCATCAAATAAAAATTATATATACTATGTGCCAGTTAGCTGTAAAAAAAAATTGAAGTTTGATAGGAGACTTGTAATTGACAAACAGCATCAAGAAATTGGGCGTGGCTTGGATAGCAAGCTGAAAACAGCAGTGTTCTTGAGCTCTTCAGTCTTCATGTTTTCTTGACAGGATTTTTTTTTATTTAATTTCGGCAAAAAAGAAACTACTAAAATCAGGTTTTTGAAGTCGTAAGCTACAAGTTTGTGTAATTTTTAAGCTAAAATTTTCATATTCTCCTGTCAAACCATTAAATAGAAGGGACGTTGAAACCCCATTCACAAAAGAAGATGAGCAGCTCCAAATTTTCTTAGCAAGAAACTACAGTGAAGAAAGAAATACAGACAGTCCTTACTACAGTTCAAGACTTGGCGTGTAAAATAGACAAATTTAAACTTAAAAGTGGACAATATAAAAGAAGATACCACCAAACAAGCAATCATATTAGATGAAGTCCTTAAACAACAAACCACCCAGATTGCTGCTTTACAAAAATTCTGTAACAGATATAGACTACAGGTTAACGGAGAGAAAAAACATAGACTCATTGAAAAGATAAACGACATTGAGAATAGAACCAGGAGAAACAACATAAGAATCTATGGCATCCCAGAGTAGATGGAGGGGGAAAATATGATTCATTTCCTGACTTCTTGGATTCCTAAAATCCTAAACCTACCTGAAGCACTATCCTTCGGGATAGAAAGGGCACACAGGGATTTAATTACTACCTCTGTATCCAGTGAAAACAGCCATCCAAGATTTATTATTGTGAGATTTATCTCCACTCAAGACAAAGACCTTGTTTTTAAGAACTGCTTGATCCCTTGCGCCATTAAAAACTGGTGACCAAACTATCAGGTTTGACAATGACTCTTCACCCCTTGTTAAGTCCAAAAGAAGAGCATGTGTCACTTTAATAAGATCATTAAAAAAGGAAGGAATCAAAGCACAACTCATATACCCAGCAAGAATAAGACTATCCATGCCAGAAGGAAAGAAAATGATTGACTCTTCAAAGAAGCACCCACATTTGTCCAAACAAAAGAACCTTTTAAGTCAGTCTGAACCCATGGATTCTTCAATGAACTTAAAAAGACAAGCTTCAAAAATGAGTGGACTATTAAAGAAAAAAAAAAAGAAACCCAGAGACAAATGATTTTACATAACTTCGCATTTCATGCAAGTTTTTTGTTTTCTTCCTTCTAAATAATGTGGATTCATACAAAGAAGGTAATGTAACTTTTTTCTCTCCTATTATCTTTTCCACAACAATGCTAACTTTATAAATAATATATATTACTCAAAATTAAAGTAAATCAAAATCTTATCCAACTGCAAACTACTATTTTATACATTTATCTCTTTATATACATGACAAATCACTTACTCATTTCACACACACACACACACACACACACACACACACACACAGACACATATATATATATATATATATATATATATATTTTTTTTTTTTTTATATCCTATACTTTCTTCATGTATGTGACTTCCCTTTCTGTTTTAGTCCTAGTTAGTATTTAATCACTGCAGGAGAGAAATACTTAACTGTGTTACTGTTAAGTAATTAAAAAGAAAGTGGTGACATTTTATTATTATATATTCATTTACTATTTAACTGAACTACTGCAACATGCTCCAGTTAACTAATATGTATTATAGCTGTGTATGGTTGGTAATTTGGAGTCTTTATTTTAAATATTTATCAGTTTACACGTTATGCTTAAAAGCTTCACTTCACTAGAAAATTCCTGCCTACTTACTTTTTTGATGGAATTTTGACAACTTCTGTGCAAGCTCAAGCTCCCTAAGCTTCACTTAGCTCACAGACTCATGAGAAACAATCTGTGCTGTCTTCCAGGAAGTAGGTGTGACCTCTGACCCTAACAGCCAGTCAGATTTAAGAGTGATCGTTTGAACTTTGTTTTCATTCATTTAGCAGTTATGTATCTAAAAAGTCTTATAAGCATATGTTTTGCTGTAAATAGTGATTTATTTAATCTGAATTACATTTATGTTTAAATAAGAATTACAAATATGTTTCTGACAGTGACAGTTTTAAATGCATCTTTTTTCCTGTCTGCTTTAATGATGTTACAGTCCTGTATTTACTAATAGCAACAAATAATTATTAGAATTAATCAGTTTATCTTAGTCTGTTTAGATAAAAAGAATTTTAAGAAATTGTATACAGCTTCATGTTCTTAGTTCATGCATACATAGTATATTAAATTGAATTATTCCTTTTGTATGTTTTTAATGCACCTGCAGTTTCCCTTCTGCTTGCTATTAACCTAAGTAGTTAGGAATTCCCACTAGATGTCATGAGAGGGTTAGTTTGTGGTTTCCATGAGAGATATAGTAAGCCTGGACATACTTTATCCATGCAGAAGGTTATTAAAATATACAGTTTAATTTTCAAATTTAGAGTTTTTTAATTGTCCAGAACAGTTAAAAAATGTATTTGTCATAATGAATCGAGGAAAGGACTTTTCAATTTTACTTTTAATAGCAGTCTCCATCAAATGGTAATATTTAACATTATATCTCTTAATGTCAAGGGTTGAACAACCCCATGAAATGGAGTAGTGTCAACAAATATCTAATGCTACAGAAAGTAGATTTTGCATTCATTCAAGAATCCCACTTAGTAACAGAAGATCTAAACAAATTAACCTTTAAGGTTTATAACATTTTGGTAAGTTCAAACTACAACCACAAAAGAAGGGGTTTTCTACTTTTACACAGAAAATCGATGAGAATTCCAGAAATAGTTGACTCATACTCAAGCAATGATGGTATGCTTGCTTTAGTCATACTAAAACTAGATACAAAGATGTACACTTTTGCAAACACCTACTGGATACTGGGTATTGGGACTAAAAATGTGAAAAAAAAAACATTTAGACACCATAACATTAAAGTCTAAAGGTGAGCTACTATTAGCAGGTGATTTTAATTGTATCTTGTCCTCCACTGATACCACATGCTGTAAGCCCTTCAAGATGTCCCCTGTTGCCAAGCACTTGAACAACTATATAAAAGACAGAAACCTAATTGACATTGATGGTATAAAATTATTATCCTCCCTGATGTATTTTCACTACTCTTACAGATTTGGCGCACAGACCAACACAGACAAAGTCTTTGTAACCAGTTCTTTACTGGCCAAAACCGATAATGTAATGCTGATGTCATGCCCTATATCTGACCACAATGCTATCACCTTCAGTGTAACACTTAATACTGACCCCTTAAACTTCTGCCAAAGACTACCTGCTTATATAGTAACCGTACAAAGATTTAAAGAATGGTTTCTAGATGAAATAAAGCTTTACCTAGACGACAGTAATAATGGAGAGGTTTTGGATATTATCCTATGGGGCACTTTAAAGGTAGTCTTGCATGGTAAAGTCAAACGTTGGTATATAAATAAAAGGAAAGAGTTGGATAAACCGGTAGACATACAAAAAGAAATTGGTAAACTAAAACTTACATCGTGACAAATCTGCATTAGCTGACATATGTAAACTGAATAAGGAATATTAGGATATCATGCAGCATAGCATATCAATAAATCTGGAAAAATCAGATTACAATCCTACTCAGTTAATCCCAAGAGTATGCACAGGCTTGCAGTTAGATCTAACTATTTAAAGGATAAGTCATATAAAAGAAATAATATACACTAGAAATAATCAGACTATCAAAGTTACAGATCTAAAAAAATATTATGTTTTAAAAACCATTACAAGAATATTAATAATAATAATAACTCATCTATAAGTGATAACAAACGTATAGACAACTTTCTTGCTACCCTTTTCCTTTAAAGAATTAAAAGAACAAGTAAAAAAATCTTAAGACAAAAAAAGGCACTAAGGCTGGATAATCTTGTGATGCCCGTGCCCTGGCCCAGCAATCAAGGAGCCTCAATCCTCAACACTAACACCAGAGAGGGTATCTCATATGAGAGGAAAGGATAACAAATACACACAGTAAAGTCCAATTTCCCTTAAGAGCACACAGAGATCACAGTCAGTCCAGGACTGGTCGCTCCCTTGCTCCCCAGGCCCCCAAAAAGACTCCGCACTGGCACAGCTATGGGGTCCAGATCTCAGCCTAGCTGGCAAGCTAACCTCCAGTACCCTCTCTGTCCAACCAGTGATTTGTGTCCCTGCCCAAGTAGCTGACACACACACACACACACTTTGAGATAAGTATTTATACAACTTCACAGACACTCCTGGGAATGGCTGACACGAATTCTCCAGCTGTGCCCCTTTACCCAGACTATACTGTAGTAATTGCTGCCACCACCAGCTAATGATTATCAGCTACCCAAAGGCCCTTAAAAGGGTTTCTGATTATTACTGTGCAATATTATTATCCAGTAGTAGTGTAACTAAGCAGTCTTAAGGCTCATTGGAAGGGCTTAGTACAAGATCACTTATAAGCATGCAGTGTACTCTAGAGCTTAATGTATCTCTACATAAACCAGCCACAGTTGAAAAGGGTTTAAAATATTTAATAATAAATACTAAAAACACAAGACAATACTACTACACCACAGTGCTATTCAAGAGTTCAGAGATCACACAGAAACTTAAAATAATTTAGTAGTACAGTTCTGACATAACAGAAAAAACACTTAGTCTAATCTTTTTTCTAATTCTTAGCTATTGCTACAAGAAAACATACTTCTAAGATAACTTATTTAAGACAACAGGCAGTGCTGAATTGGATGTACAAGATCAAAATGCTTAATAATCTCTGTTTCTCACTGTTTAAATTGAAACTCCAGTTCTGATAAACATTACATCATCTTTTTCACTCTTCCTGGAGTTCCCAGGCTACACATTAACTGCATTTACATTCTTTTACACTTAGAGTAATAAAGGACATTCCACATTTAAATTCTGTTCATTAACTTTAACCTTAAAACAATAGGCAGGAAGCCTTCCTCTAGCCGGACTGGAGCCAACTTGTAAAGCATCAAAGGCAGTGATAAAATAATTTTACTTTCAAAGGAAATATTTGAAATGCTTGAATTAGTTTTCCTTACAGCAAATGGCAATGTTGCCACATTATAGGATAACACACAAAGCTGCTGAGAAAAGTCTCCAGAATCCACAATAGCCTTGAAAAATACCAAAGAATAATGCTGTGCAGAACTGCTTTATTGCAACACACTAGCACTTTCATAGAATGCTTCTTCAAGTGTATAACTAAATGCAAAAAGCTACACCTTAAATAACCAGGTGAAATAATCACATGATACATTCTGCTTAATATTTAAAGGGACCATTAAAATCAACCTTAAAAGCATGCATATATATTATTATTAAAACAAAAACACTACATAAAAATATATACAAGTGTATATATAAAAAATATATAGCAAATTGACCATCTACAATTATACTTTAATATAAAAACAAAGAACAAAAACTATCTATATAAAGCCCTTTTACTAAGAACAGGTTTCATGGGCACATGATCATTCAAACCATGACCATAATTAGCTCTTATCACTATCCATCTAGCCTCCACCTCTTCTGTTCTAGCTCTAATATCACCCACCCTTGCATTCTCATATGTCCTAGAGACAACCATAAACACAAATTTATGTTGTACCCCCATATTTTGTACATGTTTAGCTAAAGCATTGATATTACTCCCTTTACCTATATGATAGTTGTGCTCTCTTATTCTATCTTTAAGAGTGCGATCTGTCTTGCCTATATAAAAACATTTGCAGACAGTGCAATTAGCTAAATAAACCACGTGCATGGTCTCACAATCAGCCTGCACCCTAACATCATATACTTTGCCTGTGTCTGGACGAACAAAAAAAGGCTCTTTATTAATGTACTTACATTGTGAGCATTTACCACATGGTCTAGTACCAGGTGTTGTCAAGACAGTCTTTATTTCCTTAACATTACATAACCTTCTCCTCAAATTCCTCTTATTCTTGAAAGTAAACTGTGGTCTAGGACCTATGATTTCACTTAATTGCGGATATGTTAACAAAATATCCCAATGTTGATTAATAATCTCTGTATACCTCCTTACATCCTTAGAATAAGGAATGCAAACCTTAATATTATTAGTCCTTTTAGTGTTTCCACCAAACAATCTTTTTGAAAAATATGGTTTGGCCCTAGTTTCTCTCAGTTTAGAGACTTGGGTAGCATTATATTCTACCAGCCCTTGATCAGAACCCCTCTCAGTGAGCTCATTTATAGTTCTATGTTTCTGCTCTTCAAATTCACACTTAATCTAGAAGCCCTATAAAATTGGTTCTGGACCACATTTCTAAAAATAAACTCTGGATGCATGCTATCCCTAGATAATAGACTATTAACATAACATTCCTTTCTGTATAATCTAGTTGATATCACATTGGAACTATCCTTTTCTATTATCACATCCAAAAAATTGATACTAACATCTGAATAATTCAAAGTAAACCTCAAAAATGGGGTAGTGCTGTTGATATACTCTACAAAGCTCATTAATTCTGAAACAGAACCTCTCCATAAAATGAAGAGGTCACAGAGACGGAACAATTAACACAGAGACAGAGGGAGGAGTACAACGCGCTACAAGAGGAAACACGAGGAAGAGGTGAAAAATGTGTATACCATAAAAAGGCATTTCAACAAGTAAGACATTAGTGACTAATTTAACACATCGCAAATTGACTGTTTTGGAATATAATGTTTTGAGTAAAGGTCTATCGTTTATACTAACTACAAATATGTCCATTACTGATATCGTTTTTGATTTTAAAATGTTTACTAGGAATCTTACACTGAAGTGTATGTTTAAACAGAATACTAATGCTTCAGAAGTTTCATTGAAAAAACCAAGTGTATTTATTCCTAAACCTATACCTTTAGTTAATGCCTTTGAACAAATGTGTTTAGCTGACTTCTATAAAGTTTATAATGATAGAAGTTTTAGAGGTGGTAAACATAATTTAACTAAAGCAGAATTTCAAGCATTGCATGCTCTTGAGAATGATGTTAATTTTGTAGTTGGACCAGCAGATAAAGATTTGGGGATTGTTTTACTCAATAGACAAGAATATAAATGTTTAATGTATGAAATGCTGAATAGTGTTGATTATTATGAGAAAATAACTAGACATCGTATGCAATTAATGGTTGTATCAGTTAATGAGCAGTTAAAATGCTTAAAGCAAGCCGAGTTATTTACAGATGATCTCTTTAAGTTTCTTAGGGTATTCCATTATACTGTTCCTATTGTACAAGGATTACCCAAGTTGCATAAGAATTCAATTAGACCCCCTGTGCGTCCTGTTGTTGCAGGGAGGGGATGGTGCACAGAGTGTATTTCAATATTCTTAGAGAGAAAATTGAAGCTTTAATTGGTAATTCGACTTATGTTCTTAAAGATACAGAACATTTTCTTTGTGATTTGTATGAAGGTAGTAACAGTGGTAAGCTGAATATGGAATATTTGTTTGTTACTCTTGATGTTGTTTCATTATTCACAGTTATTCCCAATGATAAAGGGCTTGATTTTTTGAAGGAACAACTGATAAAACGTTGTTTATACAGTGCAAATGAAATTGAGTTGTATATTGAGTTGATGTCCATAGTTCTTATGAATAATGTATTTTTATTTTCTGACCAGATTTATTGGCAGAAGAATGGTGTGGCGATGGGGAGTGCATGCTCAAATAGCTATGCAAATGCCGTTATGATGAAATGGGAGGCAGATTTTTTGGATGAAGGGACTTTCAAAGATTTAATTATTTTCTATAGAAGGTTTGTAGATGACCTCTTCATTTTATGGAGAGGTTCTGTTTCAGAATTAATGAGCTTTGTAGAGTATATCAACAGCACTACCCCATTTTTGAGGTTTACTTTGAATTATTCAGATGTTAGTATCAATTTTTTGGATGTGATAATAGAAAAGGATAGTTCCAATGTGATATCAACTAGATTATACAGAAAGGAATGTTATGTTAATAGTCTATTATCTAGGGATAGCATGCATCCAGAGTTTATTTTTAGAAATGTGGTCCAGAACCAATTTTATAGGGCTTCTAGATTAAGTGTGAATTTGAAGAGCAGAAACGTAGAACTATAAATGAGCTCACTGAGAGGGGTTATGATCAAGGGCTGGTAGAATATAATGCTACCCAAGTCTCTAAACTGAGAGAAACTAGGGCCAAACCGTATTTTTCAAAAAGATTGTTTGGTGGAAACACTAAAAGGACTAATAATATTAAGGTTTGCATTCCTTATTCTAAGGATGTAAGGAGGCATACAGAGATTATTAATCAACATTGGGATATTTTGTTAACAGATCTGCAATTAAGTGAAATCATAGGTCCTAGACCACAGTTTACTTTCAAGAATAAGAAGACTTTGAGGAGAAGGTTATGTAATGTTAAGGAAATAAAGACTGTCTTGACAATACCTGGTACTAGACCATGTGGTAAATGCTCACAATGTAGGTACATTAATAAAGAGCCTTTTTTTGTTCATCCAGACACAGGCAATGTATATGATGTTAGGGTGCAGGCTGATTGTGAGACCATGCACGTGGTTTATTTAGCTAATTGCCCTGTCTGCAAATGTTTTTATATAGGCAAGACAGATTGCACCCTTAAAGATAGAATAAGAAAGCACAACTATCATATAGGTAAAGGGAGTAATATCAATGCTTTAGCTAAACATGTACAAAATATGGAGGTACAACATAAATTTTTGTTTATGGTTGTTTCTAGGACATATGAGAATGCAAGGGTGAGTGATATTAGAGCTAGAACAGAAGAGGCGGAGGCTAGATGGATAGTGATGTTAAGAGCTAATTATGGTCATGGTTTGAATGATCATGTGCACATGAAACCTGTTCTTAGTAAAAGGGCTTTATATAGATAGTTTTTGTTCATTGTTTTTATATTAAAGTATAATTGTAGATGGTCAATTTGCTATATATTTTTTATATATACACTTGTATATATTTTTTATGTAGTGTATTTGTTTTAATAATATATATGCATGCTTTTAAGGTTAATTTTAATGGTCCCTTTAAATATTAAGCAGAATGTATCATGTTATTATTTCACCTGGTTATTTAAGGTGTAGCTTTTTGCATTTAGTTATACACCTGAAGAAGCATTCTGTGAAAGCGCTAGTGTGTTGCAATAAAGCAGTTCTGCACAGCATTATTCCTTGGTATTTTTCAAGACTATCATGGATTCTGGAGCCTTTTCTCAGCAGCTTTGTGTGTATCCTGTTTTTTGTTTTTTATAGCTGCAGAGGTTTCTGATGATTGGCCTTCTGTGTTCTTCTTAATGTTGCCACATTGTTTTAAGTTCAACATTTCACATTTACAAATGATAGAATTATCTGCACAATTCTATCTGGCTAGGCTGTCAGCCTTCACCTATCTTTACCCAATCTTCACAAATCAATTTCCGGAATTTTACAAACTCTTACCTGATAACATCTTGAAAATCTTACTCAATGCATTCCAAGAAGTTAAAACTACAGCAAACATCCCCCCTCATGGAAATATTCTATCATCTCTCCCATCTTAAAACCAAATAGAGCTCAACCTTTGCACATCATACAGGCCAATTTCTTTGCTTAACATTGATTACAAGATATTCATGTCTATCTTAGAAGACAGATTAAATAATATTCTTTCAATATTAATTCATGAAGACCAAACCAGGTTTATCAAAAACAGAAAGGTACAAGACAATGTAACTAGATTACTGTCATTAATAAACTTAGCAAACAGGAAAAAAATGAACTTTCTATTTTAAGCCTTGATATAGATAAAGCTTTCAACTCCCTAAGCTGGTCATATCGGTTTAAAGCTCTGCAAAAATGCAGTTTCTACCCAGACTTTATAGGATTAATTAAAAAAACTATATGAAATGTCCTTAGCCTATGTAAAGATTGGATCTTATCTATCTAGCCCATTTGAAATATTAAGAGGTACTGAACAGGGGTGCTCCCTGTCCCCATTACTCTTTGCCCTGGCTATTGAGCCTCTTGCAAATTGTTAGAAATAATGACAGTGTTAAAGGATATAAAGTGCCAGACAAATTATCCACCAAGATACAACTGTTTGCTGATGACCTCTTAATAACTTCTAAGATATTGAAAATTCAGTAGATCACCTGTTATGTAATCTAGACCTCTTTGCAAACATCTCTGGTCTAAAACTCAATAACAACAAAACTCAGGCAGTTTTAGTGAATAAAAATGTTACTATAAAACCTAGATCAAAAAGAGACAGAAATTGGGAAGGCACACACATTAAATATCTAGGTATCATTATTGAATCTAATTATAAAAACTCACTCACATCTAATTACCAACTACTTAGAAACTCAGTTACTAGTCTAGTAGACAGAACAAACTCTTCTTCACATTTGAAGACAGACTAACTTTAATCAAAATGATACTGTTACCTAAAATTGTATTCATTGGCCAAGCTCTAATAATTTCCCCACCTGTCAAAGTTAAACAGAACATTAATAATTTATTACTCAACTTCCTTTGGTATCCCCAAAAACAAGAATGTATTTTCTCTGGCACACTACAAGCTGGGATGAAGGAGATAGAGGGTTTCCAAATACTGATTTTTATTTAAACTCCACATTTATTAACACAGTGTTGCTTTGGAATAATACTTCTTATACATCATATTGGAAATCAATACATGAAACTTTACTTCATAGTAATAAGACATTGCTTGAACCATACAAACATCTTTATAGGGATTTTAAAAATGTACATTCAAAGTGAAAGGTCAAAACTTGTTCTCGCACTTCTTATAGGCCAAATATTTCCATTGTTTAAAAAGCTTATGTTTTCTAATCAATTAAGAATTTATTAATAATTATGTTTTCTATTGCTTACACAAATGAGTGTTTGATATCTTTTGATACTCAGAAAATGATACTCAGAAACTGTTTAAGAAGGGTGACCTATTATATTGGAATCCGTTTCTCTCAGATAGTAAAATAAGTTCTACAGATTATTTGATCAGCAGATACAGTTTGCAAAATTGCAATTGGCTGGACATCCAACCTTGTAAAGATTTTATACATACCAAGCTTGTACCCTCGTTAGAGGCATATACAATAAGAGTAACTTAAAAATCTTGGATTTTTATCTCAACGATTATTAATAGCTTACCCAAGAACACTTCATACATATCTGTTATTTATAAAATTTTCAGAAATGATTTTAAATAGCTCACCCAACAACACTTCATACATATCTTGTTAGTTATAAAATTCTCAGAAATGATCTAGCAAAACAGCTGTTTCTTTTTGGAATTATTCAAGTGACTTTAATAGACAAATATTCTCATTCAGCATCTTCCCTGTTCTGGAATGTATACACATGGACATTTTTACATAGATGTTTTTTCACCCCACATAGACTAGCAGTAATGTACAAGAAAGATGAAATGAAATGCTGGAGATGTGGACACCCTGATGCTGACTGGATACATATGGTTGTTAATTACAAAATAATTTCCCCATTTTGGTTAGACTGTAAATATCTATGTTAAGCTCTGTGGAATGACAACTGTATAATTTCTGACTCCCTTATCCTTTTCAATGTTCCTGTTCCTGAAGTAATTCCTAAAAGCCAAACATTTTACTGTGGTCTATCCTCTCTATAGCAAGGAAAATTGTTACTAAAAATTGGAAATCCCAATCTACTCCTGTCTTTAAAGTTGAGTTTATTCATCTTGTGAAATACATTTGTAAGAATGAGATTGCTACTATAAAAGCAAGGGCTAACAACGCAACTTATTTAATTGTTTGGACAAAATTGTCTAATCGGTTAGAGAAATATTGTGTTGTCCTGTGTATGTTGCTTTTTTAGTTGTTATGAACATTGTATATAGTTTATTTTTTATTGTTACTATACTGTTAAGTTATTGTGTTATAAAATGAGTAAAAACATTTTGGGAAAAAATTATTTTCTTGAATAATGAACTGTATGTTCTTGATCTAGAAGGCAGATGTTTGGAATATCTGAGGTAGCAAGAGATGACAGACTTTTCATAAGAAGTAATAGTAATAATCCTGAGGGTGTTATATTTGCCAAAGGAATTGTGTTGAATAAACTCAAGTGTGACTGAAGAAAGTGTTTTGGCAAGCTATAATGATGGCACATTGATATCACACTAAAAATAGTTGTATATATATAAATTATTTTTATATATATATATATATATATATATATATATATATATATATACACACACACACACACACACACACACACACACACACACACACACACACACACACATACACACGGAAAACATAACAAGAGTATTAACAATCAAACCAATACTTCTGTGAAGAAATTCACAGAAGACTGAACTTTTATGAATATAGAACCAAACTGCATGCACAACTGTTGTCCTCGTTTTGTATATACTGCTGTTTTAACTGGAACTTGTCTGGGCTAGAGCTTTTTTAAAAGCACTACAAGATTGTGTAAGAAGTTGCTTTCAAAGTAATAATGCTTCACAGAGAAGAAGCTAAGATGCTGGAAACTTAATTTCCACAGATGGAATCAGATGAAAACATAAGTCCTAGATAAAATATGAATTCTTCCCACAGTCAACATATTGAGGAAAATAAAACAGGTAAATAAACAAGTACAACAAAATGGGATGAAATATCCCTCTCCTGAAGCAGGTAAGACGTAAAATTACTGCTTGCCTAAAAGAGTGAAACTTGTCATTAATGGAGAAAAAGTTTGCTAACTTTGTGAGAAAGGCTACTGAGATTGTGTAGCACATATGAGTTCTGAGAACAGGAGGAGTCATTCTGCAGACATGAGTAAAAATTGGCAAGATGTGGTCTGATTATGTTACAGGAAAGACTGACATTTTTAATAAGAATTGTTGGACTACAGATGGAGTTGAAACTTGATACTGCCATTGAGGAAGCAAAGAAAGTAACAGGTGAACAGAGAAAAGATAACAGTTAATCTGAGTATCTTATTTTTATATGAAGGTAACACAATTTCACTTAATGTATGGTAGAAATGTGTATCTGTGATTGCTGCTGATTATGGAATATTTTTTCTCAGAACAAAATGTATTACTGTAGATTCTCTGTGTGTGTGTTTAATAAGGGAATTTAATCTTGTTTAATTTATTTTAAATTCTCATATGCACTGCGGTGGTGGTGCTGCGGTAGCGTTGTTGCCTCATAGCAAGACGTTGTCCCGTTTGATTCTCAGCTAGAGTGTCTTTTGTGTGAAGGCATACGTGAATGGGGCGTCCCTTCGTTGAAGTCGTGCGTCAGGGCTGGTAACCCTGTACGTAAAAATCCACTACCAATCATTAGCGGACCGGAGTTCCGCTGTGGCGACCTCTAGCCGAAAGACACAAACAATATAGATGATTTATCTAGTTTTTAGCTTTGAATGTAAATTATTTTAAGGTTACTTATAAAGCTGCTCTTGAACTACCAGCAATTTCCTCTGTCATTTTTATTGTGCCAGTTTCTTCTTAAAATGATTGTTAGTATAAGTTAGTCAGCTGGAGGTATTTCTGAGGATATTTAACATTGATAAACCTGAAGTAAGGCACACATGGAGCTCAGCAAAATGGGCAACTGCTTTAATGAACAAGCACAAAAACAATCCACAGCAAGCTAAATCACAGCAGCACAGCAAACAAAACTGCAAAGCACAAGCAACAGCACAATAACACTGTAAAGTTAATCCACATATGTTTTCGTCTCAATAACTTCATCAGATACCTAACCTCTCTTCCTTTGATGAATAAATAAACTAATCTAATTCAAATGAACCAATGAGTGAACAAATTCAATTACACATGCAAAATGCATTAAAACACATGAACCTTAAAGGTGAATGAATCTAAAAGTTAAAACTAAAAGTATATATAATAGATATAATAAATAGATATGTATATATATTTTGTTATATATCTTTCAAACATAAACCTTAGTTAAAATTGCTTTGTTTAAATATAAGTATTACCAGCACAAACCTGAAATGCTTCTAAAAATGTTTTTTTCAAAAGCAGAAGCTAAATTGAATCCAAAATACAATGAAATTTCACCATCTTGTGGAAATTAAATTAAATGCATGTTCATCTTGTTAAAAGATAAACACATATATTATTATTAAAATAAACCATAAAATGCTTGCATATATAATATATAAAATTATTTAAAAATATAAATATAAATATAATAATAACATACTATAATTTAGCTGATCTCAATTTCAGCACAGGTTTCAAGGATAATATTTAATTTAAACCAGGGGCAGAACTTGCATCAAGAATAATTTGCCAATATAGCTCCCTATATTCCAACTGAGTCTCCCAAGGCCCTCCCCTGGGATCTCGTGAGACCACTTCTATGACAAAAAAACTGAAATTTAGCTTTGTCACAATTGTTTTGATGTTTAAACAGAGCATTATTATCTTTTCTTTCCCTTATCTCATATAAATGCTCGTAAATTCTCTGCCTCAATTTCCTCTCAGTCTTGCCAACGTAAAAAGAGTCACAGATTTCACATGTAGCAATATAAATCACTCCTGTGGTATTACAGTTGGCAAAACCTTGAGTAGTAATATACTTGTTCCTCTTTTTCAAAAGAATAGAATCACCTTCCTTGATGTTAATGCAATATGGGCAACACCCGCATTTTCGTATCCCTTTTTTGTTATTGTTATTAGTGGGGTTAAGGAAGTTGGTTCCTTCCAATATATTCTTGATGTTACATCCCTTCCTATATACACATTTAAATGGATTTTCAAAGATATGATTTAAATCAGACAAACTAGCAAATTTTTTCCATTCTCTACTAAGAATACTTCTCACCAGATTACTCTTCCCGTCAAAAGTGGTAAACATGGCAGAATGAAAACCTTTTTCTAAAGTTGTGGCAATAGTAGTGTTTGCCTCAATATTTTGTACTTACAATGTAGGTAGGGGTACACCCAAAACTGGAGCAAATCTTCCTGTTCTTCCTTCCTTAACCTCTACAATAACTGACGTTAGGAGATCTATTGGGTACCCCCTTGCTCCAAACATACTCTTAATAAATTCACATTCAGTATTAAAATCCAGATCCTCTGACATCATCCTACTGGCTCTCACCAACTGACCTTTAACTATTGCTCTTTTTTGAAAATGTGGGTGAGCGCTTGTTTAATGCAAGTAAGCATTAGAAAACATATCTTTTCTAAACATTTTTGATTTAAAACCTTCCCCCATTCTCTTTATATTTATATCTAAAATTCATCTTCATCTACTTTATAGGTGAATTTTAAAAAATTGGTTGTATTTGAAATCTAATCAAAAAATTCCATGAATTTTTCCATGGTATTGTTCCAAAAAAGACAAACCTAATCCAGGAAGCGCCCATAGTAGTTCCAATATTGTTTAAAATTAGAATTGTGAACAAATTTTTCTTCCCAATACAATAAAATGATGTTGGCATATGTAGGTGCACAATGGGCACCCGTAGCTACGCCTTTAGATTGTCTAAAATATTCCCCTTGGAAGAATATAAAATTATTGTTTAAAATCAATTCCATTAAAACAAGGCACGTACAAAATACCTTAAAAGAAATATTATTCTTGCTTTCCAAAAACTCTTCAAACCAAACTAAACCTATGTCATGAAGAGTATACGTAAAAAGGTCCACAACATCCAAAGTGATAAAACTAGAGGTGTCAACCTGATTAGAATTATTAATATGCCTTAAAAAATCCCAAGAATCCTTTAACACATTAGGATGTTCCATCACCACGTTCTTGAGATGTACATATACATATTTTGCCAGTGGAGCAGTAATAGAACCCTCCGCAGATACAATAGGTCTGAGAGGAGGGTCATCAGGACTTTTGTGGACCTTTGGTATACCAAAAATACAAGGCACTTTGGGTTGTTCAACATGTAAATAATTATATGTTTCCAGATCCATAAGCCCCTCTAAAACTAAATCATTCAAACAGATGGAAAGTTTTTTATAAGCAATATGAATTTCATTCATAGACACTCTCTCATAGGTATATTGGTCATTTAACAAATCAAATATTTTTGACTCGTAATTAATATGATCCATAAAAACCACCCCACCTCCCTTATCAGGCTTCATGATTCTAAGATTTTTATTCTCTCTACATAAACTGAGTGTATGCATTTCTTCCGTAGAAAGGTGTGGCCTAACCTTGTTATACTTAAGTTTATCTCTTAGCTCCTTTTCAACCAAAACCTCAAAATTCCTAAGCTGGGGGTGAAGGGGCAGATTGAACGTACTCTTCTTTGTTAAAACAGTGGTATTTTTTCTTATTACCATTAAAAATTACCTCTAAATTTTTCTGCCGAATAAAAAGTTTAAAATCCACTAATAACTTCACTATATTGACCTTAATGTTAGGAATCTCATATGGCCATCTAGTGGGGGATGCTGGCTATGCACTGGAGCCATGGCTAATGACACCCATCAGAAATGCACACACACCCAAACAAGAACATCATAATGAGGCACACACACAAACCAGGATCATTGTAGAGCGTGTGTTTGGGATGCTCAAGTCAGGGTTCTGCTGCCTTGACATATCCGGTGGAGCCTCGCTGAGACAGATGCCTGGTGTCAGAGCCATGGCCTCAAGCTCAGTGCCAAAAAGTGCAGTGTCATCCCCTTTGGTAAAAACTCTGTACCCATGAACTACCACATAGGCAGCAATCTACTTAACACCGAATGCGTGATAAGAGACTTTGGGACCCAGGTGGACAGTAGTCTCTCCTTTGATAGTCACATTGCCACAGTAGTCAGGAAGTCCTTCTACATGGCACACCTCATCATAAAAGGGTTCTCATCCAGGAAAAAAGAGGTCATTGTTCCCCTCTACTAGACACTCATTAGAGCCATTATAGAATACAATGCCCCTTTTGGAATGTACCTCACAAGACATCTGCCGCAGCTGGAAAGGCCACAGAAGTACCTCACAAAGAGGATTACTGGCCTCAAACAAATGCTGTACACTGACTGCCTCAAAAAACTCCAGCTTTACTCTGTAGCATATCACCTACTCCGAGGTGATCTCTGCCTAACATATAAAGTTATGTCAAACCCAGAGCTGTTGGACATGCTACACCTAAAGAAATCCCAATCCCTCTGAGCTACACGCTCTAGGGACCTAAACCTTGTCACCACAATAAACAGGACGTGCTGGAGGGATAGATTCCTGTCCCAGAGACTTCATATACTCTGGAACAGGCTACCCATCTATGTCAAGCAAAATTCTTCATTAGCACTCTTCAAGAAAAATCTTGATGAGTGGATGGGAAATAGGAAATACACCCTGGGGATCACTTCTGTGTCTCTGCTCAACAGCGGCACATGAAAATAACTTTCTTGGGTGGCATAAGCCAGGGAACCTTGTTGGCTAGGCTTATGTAGGCTCTTGGGCCGATAGCCTAGTACCTACCTATGAACCTGTGAATAAAAGTAAAACCTTTAGTAAATAAGTTGAAATTACCCTTAGTAAAGGTTAAGGATAAGCTGAAATAATGTGAACAGGAGGGCAAAATGTTCACAGATGCTGGTGTCATTTTCTTGGCTCCACAAAGATCTTTCCAAAGAAAAAACGATAGCTCATAACATTTGGTTTCAAAAATTCTGAATAGTCTCAGAACCAGCAGCCTTTTTACAGACGCCCCTCTGTTTGGGGGGGTGGGGGACATCATTATTAGCCACTAGCAGAGAGGCAGAGTGTTTCCTGGTCCCTTCCAGCCCCAAGAAATATCAATCCTGTGGCATTACCTAACTGAACTACTTTGGAGGCGGTCAGGGGATGTCTTTCTCTGTACCTCCATGTGTGGCTGGTAAGCGTACAGGACATTTGGGTCAGGGAGATCACATCCAGAGGCTTCTCTATACCATTTTTAACAATGTCCAAACATTGTCTACAATCAGTATCACCCCGTAAAAACAAAATTATTTTTCATTTACAGTGGATATAAAAAGTTTACATTCCCCTGTTAAAATGCCAGTTTTTTTGTGATATAAAAAATGAGACCACAATAAATCATTTCAAAACTTTTCCCACCTTTAATGTGACCTATAACCTGTACACTTTAATGGAGAAACAAATCTGTTAGGGAAAAATATAAAAAATAAAAAATGTACAATAAGCTGGTTGCATAAGTGTGCATACCCTTAAACTAATACTTTGTTGAAGCACCTTTTGATTTAATTACAGCATTCAGTCTTCTTGGGTACACACCTGCCATCAATTAAAGAGACTGATTAACCTCAAAGTTCATCTGTCCTAGTAGGATTTTTCTGACATTTACTTAGTTGCCTGCTACAGCAAAAGCCATGGTTCGCAGAGAGCTTACAAAGCATCAAAGGGATCTCATTGCTGAAAGTTATCAGTCAGGAGAAGGGTACAAACAAATTTCCACAGCATCGGATATACCATGGAACACAGTGAAGACAGTCATCAAAAAGTGGAGAAAATATGGGGCAACAGTGATGCTGCAAAGAACTGGAAATCCCTCCAAAATTAATGAAAAGACAAGACGAAAACTGGTCGGGGGGGCTGCCAAGAGACCTACAGCAACACTGAAGGAGCTGCAGGAATTTCTGGTAAGTACTAGCTGTGTACAACATCTGACAACAATTTCCTGTATTCTCCATATGTCTGGGCTATGGGGTAGGGTTGCAAGACGGAAGCCTTTTCTTACACAGAAAAGCATCTAGGCCTGGTTAAAATTTGCAAAATAATACATAGTCTCCCAAAAGCATGTGGGAAAATGTGTTATGGTCTGATGAGATCAAGGTTGAACTTTTTGGCCACAATTCCAAAAGGTACGTTTGGCGCAAAAACAATACTTTGCATCACCAAAAGAACATCTCCACGGTGAAGCATGGTGGTTGCTTTACCTCAGCTGGAACTGGGGCTTTAGTCAATGTGGAGGGAATTATGAACAGTTTCAAATACCAGTCACTTTTGGCCCAAAACCTTCAGGCATCTGCTAGAAAGCTGAAGCTGAAGAGAAATTTCACATTTCAGCACGACAATGACCCCAAGCATACGTCCAAATCAACAAAAGAATGGCTTCACCAGAAGAAAATTAAAGTTTTAGAGTGGCCCAGCCAGAGGCCAGACCTAAATCCAATAGAAAATCTGTAGGGTGACCTGAAGAGGGCTGTGCACAAGAGATACCCTTGCAATCTGACAGATTTGGAGCATTTTTGCAAGGAAGAGTAGGCAAATATTGCCAAGTCAAGATGTGCCATGCTGATAGACTCCTACCCAAGAAGACTGAATGCTGTAATTAAATCAAATTTTCAACAAAGTATTAGTTTAAGGGTGTAACACACGTATGCAACCAGCTTATTGTACATTTTTTATATTTTATATTTTTCCCCTAAAAGATTTGTTTTTCAATTGAATTGTACAGGTTATAGGTCACATTAAAGATGGGAAAAGTTTTGCAATGATTTATTGTGGCCTCATTTGTTTATATCACAAAAGCCTGGCATTTTAACAGGGGTGTGTAAACTTTTTATATCCTCTATATAACCCACCCAATGGTTCCCCTGTATTCACCCGTTTTATATCCGCTTGGGATAGTTTGGCCCATACCTCCCTGTCTGCACCTCAGATGCCTAATATGCTAATTGAACTGTTGTCGCCTGGGCTGTAGTTAGGGTTTTATCCCTCTACACCACCATGTTGGTTACAGAGTGCTGGGCTAATTTGAGAAGAAAATGTACACATTTGCCAGTTTAGTAGTCAGAACCATTAATTCTCATACAAATGGTCAAAATACAAATTGCTGTCGTAGATGAGATGATAGAAAAGACTGGGTAGGTGTCTGTTGGGTTTCTAATGGAAAAGCTATTGGACTTCACCCAGATGGGCAGTCAGGTGGCCAGAGACTTAATTCAAGTGTAAGTTTGCTCACTGGCTGTAAGGACTTGATCATTTTCAGCAGTGAGCAAACTTGGTTACTAATCTGGACCTTTTCCCCAGAGGAATGCACAGGGAAGTAGACTCTCTTGCTCCCTTTGGGGCAGGTTAGGTGTACATAGGTTTATTGGTTTGCTGCTTTTGCTGCCACATTATTTGATGTAAGTTTTGTACCTTAACTTGTCTATGAGGCAACAGTTTCCCCACACTGTAAATGGAATAAAAATTAATTACAGCAGATACAGTGAGGTTAAGGTAGGATTTGGTGAGGTCCAACAAACAGTACAGTTCAGTAGAATTATTATAAGACAAGTAACTTTACTGAAGGAGTAATTCAGACAGAATTATATGTGCAGAGGTTAAGTAATATCTATGGAGTGGAGTAAAACATACCCCTTAAGCCTTGCATTTACTCTGAATATCTAAATAAAATTGCTTTAGGTTTGATCAAGCTATAAGTGTACAGGCTGACATTTTTACAAACTGTCCCTGTCCTATATTGAGGACTCTTTGCTTTCAGTATACGTGGGATAAGGGGCCTAATCAACTATATTTCTGTAACTGGCACTGACACAGAGGGTATGCACCTGATTTCTTACTGTTGCCAAGACATGCTCCTGTCTGCAAAGAGCATTCAATCTATCCAGCCTGGGCTATAAATATATGGTGCCATCTACTTATGGGAAAGGCACACATTGATCTGAAAGGGGTTCCAAGATTTTCAACATATAAAACACCTTTCAGGATCCAAGTAGATCTATAGCAAGGATAATGGGGACCTTACACTGCGGATCTTATATGATCTGCTTCGTATACCTAAAGCAGCCATCCTTTTATAGGAACAGAGGTAGGTATTGAGACTACATTACCTGTTTAGGTAGGTGAGGAGGCAGTGCCCTCTGCCTTACAACAAGCTGACCTTTAACAAACTGTCAAGTTGGCTGACCTTCAGGTGAGCTAGTTATTTGTTAAGAAGGCTGAGTAGAAAGATGACAAATGCAGCAGATCAAGGGAGCATATACCTGAAGTCCTATGGAAATAAGCCAAGCAGGATATTTCTGCTCACACTTTGAGTTGCGCAGTTACTTGATGAGCAAGTATGCTCTGCAGTAAGAGGCCACATCAGGTTTCTGTACTGGCTTGGCTTGCTTGTTTTGATCAAAATACAGAAAAGGCAGGTATGTTATGTAGTGAGAATAAGATATCCCTTAGAGCAACAGCAAATCAGAATTATAGGATGAAGGATCAGAAGACTGTGGAATACCAAATGAATAACCATTTGTTAGTCAGTGCATTAAACCCAAAAATTCTTATCTGGCCTGAAGCTACTTGGTACTTCAATGCTAGGAGTCTTACCAAGAAAATGCTTGACTTTGAGACCTTCCTCACCCTTGAATACGTGCATAACTATATAACTGCTGAAACTGATTTCAAAGTAATGAAAATGATCCTTCTCTACATAGCTTTAATAACTATCATTCATTCATTCAAACCCTCTAGTTTTGGTGATTTTTATTCGTATTTATTGGTGATCTCATTACTTCATAGCACATTCTGCTTGACAATTAACTCAACCTCATGAATATCCTGGTATCAAACATGTACATTAATATTACTGCCAACCGCAGAACCCCCTTTGTGTGTCCCAGAGGGCATGATACCTACACACAACAAGTGGAGTCCCTAATTGTTACACCTAGCACAGTTATCTTGGATGATTTTAACTACTCACCTGTTAACTGTTACAGAAATACAACCAGCAAAAATGTGCAGAGTGTTCACTTAACTTTATAAACAACAGCAACCTTCATCAAATTGTGCCTTGTCTGACTAGATGTTCTATCTCCTTGACTATGTTATGAATACAGCTCCTGTCCACTCCAAACCCAAAGTCTCTGCCTGTATGATTAAATTAGACAACCAGACTGACACATTCAGTCTAATTGCAGCCTGTGACACCTGATTCTAATGTATTCATTGATTTTTCTAAGGCCAGCTCATAGACCTGTCTGATAGCCTACTGAAATTTAAAAGCTGTCAACAACTTGGGATGCTGAAACAAAATTAGCTACTTATACCACTGACTTTTACTCTCACCATAATTCCTGAATTGTAGACTCCATTTTTGTTATAAATTTGATGATAAATTTTAGAATAAGCCCTTATGTTGGAACTTAAGTATAAACAAACTCTACAGTAAATTGAAAAAAAAAATTTTTCACACTAGAGAATTAGTTGATCTCCTCATTATAGAAGTAACTTTAAACAGGTCTGCAAAGAACTCAGACATAAACTCAAAAGTTATAAAGCCGCATATGAACTGAACATTACAAAGCCACATATGAACTGAACATTACCACCTCTTCTGAACATAGTCATGAGACCTTCTTTAACTGTATTTGGAATGTCATAAAAGTATCCAATGTTGGAAAGAACTTATCTTAAATGACACAGCCTTTGCTGATCCAGAGAATTTGTTAACATACTTGCAGATAAATTTAATTCCAGTTTCTCCACATTGACCTTCCTCTCATTTCCCCAGTAACTCTGCAGTCATCACTTTCTAAAAATTACCTCTGAACATATCCTAAAAGAGTTATGCAAAACCAAGAGATCTAGTTCTGTGGGTACAGACAACATACCAAGTTGTCTTTCAGTCAGTGGTTAAACACTGTCTCAACAGTTGCCTTTTAAACCATTTCAGTCTTCATCTCTCCACTGGGTATATGCCTGAGGCCTGAAGAACAACCATTGTGGTGCCCCTGTACAAGGGTAGCCATACTGCTGACCATGGAAGCTGTATATCTAACAGTATTAGTATTAATTGTAACAGTGAAAACAACTATCAGGATACACCACGAGAAGTCCAATTGATGCAAAAAAACCTTCTTTATTCCAACAAGAGTATAAAATAGACAGAGATAAGTGCTTTCGCGTGCTTCATGCACGCTTCATCAGATCTACTTATAACACGTTGTTTCATTCTTTATATAGTGAATAGTAATCATTAATTCAGCATTCAAACATCTGATTAACTAATTGAAAGCAATACCATCTGTCAAAATTTAAAGCCACATAGTCCGTAGCACCTTTATATTTTTCAAGAGTCATAATGGACTGTTGTGGATATATCAGTGGATATATCAGTTAAAACGTTAGAACTATCTAAAACGTATCTAAAAATATATATAATAATTATATCAAGAGCTAACTTATACATATAAAAACATGTGTAAAAACAAATATCAGTATCAGCAAATCTACCTAAACCACTTGCTTTGTTCATGTATTACTTAAAATCAATGAATAGTTGCATATAACTTGCAACTTCTCCAGCCTACTTCGATTGTAACCAGCTGAATATTGAGCTTAAATGCACCAAACAAAAACGTATCATAACGTTATGTTATGCAAGTCGCTCATGCTGCAGAAAACAAAAGCAAAACAAAACTGAATGTTTCCAGAAAACCATCTGATATATAACTTAGTCGAATCTATGTCTACATCACAGTCTTGTTACTAATAAATACAATAAGCTGTTAGAATTGTTACTCAATAGAAGGCAGGCTGCCAATACACAAAAATCATAACATCATAAAAATCAATAATTAGACATAAAATTATTCAATATTCTTATCCTATGACTAATAGGAAATATTCAAAACTATTGTTAAATAGAAGAGGCACAACAAACGTGTCACCATCCTATTAACTCATAGGTCCAAATACCGATGTATTAGATCTGATGATTAACTATTAAATTAAACGCAAGTCTTATTAATATTTAATCTAGACAATTGATAACTAAATTAATCCTCAGGGCACAAGGCCTAACCCTAACTCACCAAAATCACCCTAACGCTCACATCCACACAATCGCACACTTACCTGAATCTGACCGGTAACTTTCCACCATAACACTGAAAATACCAAAGCAACAGAAATGGACAACCAAATTCTTTCCCTAGGAAAAAATTTAGAGTTTCTGCTGCTTCGATATTTTGCAGTTTCGCGAAAATAAGTTCGATCAATCAGCGTTCGAGGATATAATATAGACCCAAATTTTTTACATGGAAGACCCTTTTTTTTAACTGCCATTACCTCAGCTAGGAGGGTTTCAGAATTACAGGCCTTATCTATTCATCTCCCGTACTTGATTTTCCACAAAGATAGAGTTTCTCTCAGAACCAATCCCTCTTTCTTACCCAAGGTGTGTTCAGAGTACAATTTGAATCAATCCATAGAGCTTCCTGTATTCTTCCCCAATCATGGCAACAAGGCAGAGTATAAGTTCCATCAGTTGGACGTTTATAGACAGTTACGTTTTTATTTACACAGGACCAAGGACTTCCTTTGCAGAGAATAAGAAAGGTTGTTCAGTCTCAAACGTCACCTTATCTGTGTGGCTTTCATACACTACCATCTACGTCTACGATTTGCAGAACAAAAAACTTCCAGGAAGAATTAAAGGACACTCAACTAGGGCCTTGGCTACCTCTATTGCTTTTCAAGCCAAACTGCCTTTAGATTTGATCTGTGTGGCAGCTATATGGGCTAATCCTCATACTTTTATCACTGATTACATAGTAGATGTGACCTCCCGGAACAGGGCATCCTTTGGTTTAATGGCCCTGAAGAGTTTTTTCCAGTGAGCCACCCAAGAAACAGGTGCTGGGAACACGGTCCCAACCAGCAAGAATGAAGGCGAGATAGGGACAACATAACATAAAGAAGTAATGTACTCACCATAACGTTCTATGTTTGTTGTCCTTGATCTCGACTTCCTTCTTGCGTCCCATCCTCCTTCCCCCTTCCTGGAGGATCGAGAGGAGTTATTTTTATTGGCTACACTGGCTGAGTTTCCTTTTACCATACCAGTTGGTTAGACCTAGTCTCCCGTTCTTTCTCTTGCTGAATATTTACAACTTTATATGCAGATGTTCTCTTATATGTAAAATTTAGTAATTTTTTACCTGCATAGTCTAGTGTTGGGTTATCACAAACGAGATCTGGATAACTACCGCTAGGCATGTTGGGATAGGGGCTAGCCTCGAGACAGTAAAAGCTCTTGAGCTATAGTATACAGCTGAGTCGGAGCCAAGGATCAGCTGCAAACCCAACCAGCAAGAAGGAAGGCGAGATCAAGGACAACAAACATGGAACTTTATGGTGAGTACATAACTTCTTTTTTAGCGGTGGTAAAAATTATCAAAAACTGGTCCATCCTTAAGTTGGATTAAATGACTGTAGAAAAATTAAGCACCAAGCCATTTATTGTGTTTAAAAAGGCTAGATCTTTTAAAAATCACCTTGAAAATAATAGGGTATGAAAGGAACATAACAATAGGCCCTCTGGAAACTTTAAATGTGGGATGTGCAGACAGTGCCCCAATGTTATTGAAACAGGAGTAAAATTTAGACTGGGTGACTATAAGGTTAATATATATGGTCATTTCACTTGTCAGTCTAAAAGTGCTGTTTATGCTGCAAAATGACTGCAAATCTGTAGAAAGTGCCGAGAAAGAATGTATGAACACCTACATGATATAAGAAATGGTAGAAGTACAAAAGCACTATCTAAACATGTACTTGAATATAATGAACATGTACTTGGTTTTTTTTTGTTCTGCAGCAGATAGTTTTAGACAGTCAAGGGAAGGTGTTACCAGAACACCTAGAATTGTGTGAACTAAGATGGCAATTAAAGCTAAATGCATCTGAGTACCTTGGCCTGAATGAATGTACTAGTGTATATTGTTGCTAAAGCTCATGCATATTGAGGGTTAATGTTTTTTAATTGTTTTATTGTTTTTTAACTTTGATTGGTTGAGCATGTGTTTGAATAATATGTAAACCTGGCCTATGCAGATGTTTTTTGTTCTGAAGAAGTCCCATGTAATTTTACGGGGACTAAAGTGCTTAATGTTTATTGTGGTTGTATCCAATAAAGAGAACGGCTTCCGTTTCAGGTCTTGTCTTTGGCTGTAATTTGTTTCTTTTGGATGGAAAATACTCATTTAGTGGACTCACCTCCTTGGGTTTATTCCAGCTGTCCATATCTCTTCCCAAATACAGAAAATTTGTAACATCTGAGAAAAATTTTGTGTCATATTTAGAGACTTGGAACACTAATATTGCAGTTGTTTTAGGAGTCAGATATTCACATCAGTTGAGTCATGAATCACACACACACACACACACACACACACACACACACACACACACACACATACACTAAAGAGAAATTATGCAAAAAGAAAAATTATTAGTTGTATGTTGGAACTATTTAAGTGAAAAGAGTTGATGCAGTGAAGACTGACATTGCATCAGAAGCAGAGAGAAAAGTACAAGTTTGTTGAAAAATAAATGTTGATAATTAAGCAAATTGAACAACTTAAAATTGATTTGGGTAGAAAGTATAATATTTTGAGCAACTGTAGTTTAGAGCAACTGAGCAGAAAGCTGTGTGTACATTATACTCTGGGGAATGAATAAAACCACTGGCTTAAAAGTTACTGGCATGCAAGTGTAAAAAATAAAGGTACAAGATCCTATTTCAAATTATAGAAATTGAAGAAGTAAATACTAATATTTTAGGTTATTTCAGTTATGAGGTGCTAGAGATAGTAAAACAAATATAGTCTAAAACCAGGATACGAGTGTCTGTTGCAGCAGTCAGAACTGCAGAAGCTTTACAGAATCCTAGCAGTGATATCATTCATGACTTTGCTGATTTAATTGCAAATTTGGGATGTTTGGCATGATACTGTCATACAAATAAAACCTGATATATTTTCCTTGGAAAGTATCTGAGGCTGTGAAAAGTAAAACTGAGTTGAAGTAAATGGAATACTTGTGTGTCATTAAGCAGCAGTTTGAGCCACCAGAGTAGTAAACTGTATGGCTACTCTTGTAAAGCAAGGCACAATTTGCTTTTCTTTTCACAGTATTATTAACTGGAAGATTAAACTGGAAAGACAAAGCTCCAGACTGTGTGTATTCACTATACCTTTGGAAGTGTACAGGTTACTTAAGATGTCTTGGTATTTATAAGCACCAAAGGTGTTTCAAAGCACAGTCACCCAAGTAGCTGGAGGCATGGAAGTGTGGTAAGCATAACTGATGTTCTGCTAGTGTTGGGACAGATGTGAAAAGTATGAATGGAGATTGATGCAACATCTAAATAGATTGACAACATCTGTAAGTTAAATAAGAGTAAATATAAGGATGATGTGTCTGAAATACATGAGCCATATTCTGATGTCCGAGGGACTGAAGCCTGATACACTGAAAGGAAACACAACTGTGTACATGTTAGTCAGCCAATGAGCAGGCATTAGAGTGTTTCTTGGAATGAGTGAGGCTAGCAAGAGGAATGGCATTCTAAAATGCACACTAAACTAGTTAGTCATTCCTGTATTGATGAATTTTGATGTGAGTAGTAGTGTTATGGGGAGATACCAATCAGAATAGTATAGGAGCTATGATTGTGCAAGATAACTGTAGAAGTATTGTTTTGGGTAGTAAAATAGTTACCAGTAAAAGAAGAAAAGGTAAAGGAATTTGTGCAGTGTACGAATGTTGACTAAGAACTGAAGTTAATTGAAAGATGCTACTACAATCTATAGTAAAGTGATGATGTGAGCAAAAGGCACCAGTAAAGGAAAGAATATTGAATTATATTAAGAAATGAAGAGTGCAAGTAATGCTGCAGGAAACACGTTTAGACTCATTTAGAAAGAAATGAGTATGCTAATTTAACAAAAGGATTTTACGATGGCTATGCATTAGAATATCAGGGACAAAGGAAAGAGGAGTACTAATACTGGTTGCTGGAGTGGTTCCAATAGTAGTAAAAGAGGAAAAAGACAATAATGGCATATTTGGAGTAGTAAAGGGCTACTGGCAAGGGAGGAGGATTGTGTTAGTTAAACAAAAACTGCTATTATGATGCTTATGAAAATTTTGAGAGAAATAATCAGCTTTCATTAGGGAATATTACTAATATGTGGGACTCTTAACTTGATTTGTAATAGTGAGGATGTATTGGGCAACCTAGAAGGGAAAACATAAGAGTGTAGATTACTGAAAAATTTTATAAAAATAGTAGGTATAGAATTCAGTAGTGGGAATTTTGACAACATTTAAATATTTTTCCCCATGGTATAGTAAATGGGCTAGATTAGATGGAACTTGTATTTCACAGGAACGTGCATTTGGTTGAAAACTTTGACATACACATCCGATAACTGTTTATGATCATGCACTAATAAAAGCTAAGATAAATATGCAGAAAAATGAAGTAAAAATGAGACACTGACACTTTTCAACCTACATATTAAAAAGACAGAGTACGAAAGATTAATCCAGATAAAATCTCTTTAGCTAGCAGATGGGAGATGCTCTGTCTGTCTGATGCCCTCCATTTTGGAGGAATAAAGGCACCTTGTTGATGTTTCAAATAGTTTATTCAGTTAAGCAGGTAGATGTACAAGTATTCATTCATGTTCTCCTACATTACACTCAACAGGTCAGTTATTTAAAGCCAGTTACAGACGATGGTGGGAAGGTGCAGGGAAGCTGACTGAGGGAAAATCTGGGAGATGGAAAAATAAGGAGCTCATCCCAAAGTTTAGAGGTTATTCCGTTATTTGAATATTCTTAAAAGACCTGTGTGGGTTTACAAGCTCAGCAGCCTGTTGAACCTCATTCTTAGTTAAACGGTGATTTATATTTTCAACGAACAAAGTGGCACACCACGAGCTACAACTGTACAATTATATTTAAGAAAATACTTTCAACTAAGGTTCATCAGGTCCATCTAATACAGTGGTTTATATACTAGTTTATAGTTTGATCATTGAAAATACCTGCTTTTACAAGATTATCACTAGCTTTTATTAGCCTGTTTTGTAGTGCATGTAAAATGACAGGCTGTGTCTGCCTTTGTGGAGCAGAGCTCGTATCCCTTGACACAAGTTATGAAAGCTTTATTACAGAACTTTTTCCTTTCTTACTTTATCCTTATCAGTGCTTGTATCCCACTTTGCTCACTTTTACAGTATTTCCGGAAATGCTTTATGGAAGACTAATATTTTCTTGTTTGGCAAAAAGGATGGCAGTACCTGCTTATAAGAGGCTGATATACATGACAAACGTTACCAATCCTCATTCTTCTTCCTGGTGGAAGACTGACCTTTGCAAAGAAGGCACTCCCTTAGAGACACCCTAGGTGACTCACATTTTTGAAAAATACATAACATCCAGAGAAGTAGCTCACAGTGCAAACAAGTCACAATGCTCATTTTTACAGAGCTCATGGATATGCATAAGTAGGAGGAACAACTGTACAGTTTGAGAACTCTGAACCTTTTGTATAGACTTTTTGTGCCCATAGAGTAAAAAAAATCCATCAAATCTTGAAATGCAGACTATACAAAACCCTTAATCATGGTAAGTATCTCAATACTTTGAGCATAGGAAAACTGTGTAAAGAATATGACAGTTTGCAGTGCGGCCCTGGGATAACATTTTTCACTGTGTTGCAAATTACAGAAGTTATGTTCTGGCAACTTGGCCTGCATTTGTCATATATACCTGGTTGCTCTGGGGTACCCTACAGTGAGAGAGGCAGAATGCCCCTTGTCTCAGGGCATGGTTCTCTTTTTTTTCCAGTCTGGGGCCTTCAGAAAGGGAAAGTTTAATAGCAGGATGAGGCCAAGAAGACATTTGGTCTGCAAGCTAGATATTGCTTTCCCTTGCAGGGATTGGTATCGGAGTGTAGGAAAACAGAAAGGAGTAGGGGAATCCCAAGTGAAACGCCTGCTCTGATAAGAATTTTTAGCTGAGTCTGGAACAGAAGCTGCTGCTAAGAAGGGATAGTTAGGAAAGCAAAGAAAATACTGCACAATAACTATAAGAGTCATTTAGAAGAGATTAGAAAAGATTGAGAAGGGAAAATGGAAATTTACACAGGAACAATGAGAGAGCATGTATATATGGCTCCCAAATATGTAAAAAAAGGCCAGAACTTTAGTATTTTGCTTGGAAGTATTTGCATAGTTATTTTTATTCCCCAAATAGGCTTTAAATATTTTATTTACCTCTGGAAGATAGCGAAGTATGGTGGGGAAGAAAGAGGTAACTGGATATACATTTTGAGACTTTAAGTTTTTCAGATTTTAAAAAATTCCATACAGAGCAATCTTTTAAAAATATTGCTTGAGCAAATGACTGTGGCTTTTGAGCTGGGAAACAGGGACTGAATTTCCTAGGCATGGTAAAGCCTTATTAAGTTTAATTCTGTTGGCTTAAAAATGCAATTATTAGAAAATGGAATTAAAGTCAAAACCAACTGTATTTGAAGTATTAACGATTATAATAAAAAACTGGAGGAGGAATCTTAAGAAAAAGGAAGGAACAAATTACATAGAAATAAATGGAAGTTGTGGGAATACCACTTGTAGAATAATGTTCAGGAGGAGTGAGGTTTAAGTGAAGGCAGGAATTGAACAGTTTGTATTATGTTGGACTGATGATAGTTATAAAAAAAGAAAATATAGGTGTTGTATGTAAAAGGAACAAAAATGTTAATATGGCTTGTTTTATCTGTTAATGTACATTTCCGTATGTCTTAATTGCTAATTTAATAAAGGTGTTAAAAAAAAACTTAAATACTGCCTGTAGAACTATGCACACAGTCAGTTCTCTGTCAGTCTTGCAGGGTACATTTTACACTCTTACCAGTACTGGTTTTATACGATGTTTGCTTAGGATGCAGAATACAGAGCCCATCTGGAATGTATAGATCAAACTTCGTACTTCAACCCAGCAAAAGTATTAGGATAAAGTTCATCCCTGAGTGGGGTAAAGTTCATCAATGAACTGCATTTAAATCCTTAGAGGAAGAATTGCAGACTTTTGAGTGAAGTTTGTATCTGAGAATCCATTCATAATTCTATGAAAGTTTTGTTATAAACTCTCTAAGGAAATGGCATGTGGCCATCTATACATAGATTGCAGATGCAGGATTAATAGACTTTTCACCATCATAGTTTGATATTTCCATTACACAGGGGGCGGGCATATGACTTCTGCTTAATATGTAGAATTCAGCATATGTGCAGAATATATATGTAGTATGTACTTTTTGCATTAGGAGCCACTCCTGTATTGCGCCGCATAAGGTAATAGTGCTTTCACTGCGACTGTCTTGCTTACCTCATTGTGCTGAGAAGTGCAATGTGAGAACTAGTACTAAGGTGTTATGAAATTCCTAAGCTTATAATGGCAGTCATGGGTACAGTTCACCTAGCAGTCCAGGGCTAATTAGAAAGTTTTCTCAGGAACTCTGCAAGAGTTTTGAAATATTCCTTAAAATATTCCTCGTAGACATAGGCATGCTCATTAATTTCATTGTCAAGTCTGACATTGTGCATTGTACTCAAGTTTACATTTGTGGTAGATAATTTGACTTGTGTTCAAGACCGGTAAATGTAGATGTCCAGACTGTATATTTACTGCATCTGAAGTAGTAAAAATCTTGCATACTTCTACAGAAGAGTTTCTTTGCTCACTGGCAGTATGCCATGACCAGAAGTCCATGTGCTGACATGAATGTACTGCAGTATTATTTAGAAGTAAGCTGCATTGAAATTCCTAAGGGAAGAAATGCAGTCTGTGATACATTTTGCAGCCGGGTATCCTGCTTTGGTTAATGAAAATTTTGCAAAGATTTTTTAAAGGGAGACTAACATATTGAATTTATGCAAAGGTGTCCAAATGCAGTGTGTCAGTCACTTCATTAGCATCACCCAACATGCTATATTATGTTTCTGTTATGGGCATATGTATGACTTCTGCTCTAACAAGGGTATGTAGCAACTGTCCAAATTTTACTTTACTGAATTGCTATTGCATTGGGAATAAAATCTTACAGATTTCTGATTAGGTAAGGTTTTGTGATTTGGACTTGCATGTGGGGGACATAAGTTTGTGCAGATGTGTCCATATACCTTGATCACTACCTGCATGCATGTAGCCTGTGGTCAGAACATATTCTGAGAAATTTGCTAGAATATCACAAACAATTTGAAATATATAGTTTTATATATATATATATATATATATATATATATATATATATATATATATATATATATATATATATATATATATATAAAATATTGCTAGATACCACTAGCAGTCCTGTATAACCATTTTGCTCTGTTTTGCATCATTCAGTCCATAAAATATATGTACAGTGTGTTCTAGTAGCATAACAAAAGTACACTTTTTAAGAATAATATATCTCTGTTATTTTGCAGCACTTGGTCTGACAGACATGCTTATTTTTGGGAGTCTGCTTTCTGTTTTACTTGTTGGTTGTTAGGTTGTGCAGTGTGAAGTATGCGTCTGACTATCCAAGTATCTTGGCCCTGACAGTTTATAGAATTATAGGTTAATAGGTATATACTGTTCAGTTGATTGTAGTTTATAGCCTTTGTATTATGTGTATAGATTACTCATAGTTAGGCTAAAAAAGAATATATTGGGACATTTAACATGTTTCACCTATCTTTGAGGGACAGTGGTGTTAAACGGGGCGAGTCTGTGGATACCAACCATCTGTCCGCATTACATTTGAACATAGTAAGAGAAGTACTGTGCTTTATCAGGAATGGAGGACAGTTCCATAGAAGTGGTATCCTCTGTGATACCTACCTATCCCTTCAACACGTTCTGTTTACTTTACAAAAGAGATTTTGATCGCTTGAGTGAGTGTGTGATGCCATTGAATTTCTAAATGTGTCATAGGCCTGATAGAACAGAGTATGAGGCTGTATACATCAGGCAGAGATCATCTCTCAGGAGCCGTTATGATACTGAGAAAATGGATAAGACTTTGAGGTGGCCTGCAAAGTTATTGTGATTTAGGCCCTTGATTTTTTTTAATGAGAAAGAGTCGTAGTCACTCCTAATTATTTGGACAAGTGATGAATTGCAGAAAAAGAAAGGGGGGGGATTATACTCCATGATCAGGCTAATAAGTGCCAAGTACAGTGGGACAGTTGTATCCCTGGACCTAGACACCATAATTTATGGATATAAACTGTGAGATTAAAATGGAATGCCTTACAATAGTGGTACATGGTGAAAACAAAAATGTCAACATAGGTTCCCAGATACCCAACTACAGAATCAATTTTCAGAGGTGTCTCCAATGTGACAGTTACAAAGGCAGTCATGCTTGTCAAAGGATAGGTTTATGCATGGATTTGGCACTGGATATTTTGTTGGGACAGGCCCTGTTGGAGGATTTTTTCTAAGGGATTTACTATGGCACCAAGTTTGTAGTCATCTGTAAACTTGGACAACCACAAACCCTTTTTAGCACTGAACTCCAAGAAGTAAATGCCAAAGAAGAGTGACCCAAGGACTGAACCCTTGGGTAAACTACTGGTGACAGTTTTTGGAAAGGTAGAGCCACCCACCCTTAATACCTGGATTCTATTTGTGAGCCAGTTTGCTATCCAACAAGTTGCATAGGGATTGACATTTTAGATGGGAGAGAATATCTATTATACCAGAGTTTTTTGGATGGTTTCATTCATCTTTTGTGAGGTCTAGATATATGGGGTGCATTGATTTGTCTTCATCCAGTGCTTCACTAAGTTTTTCTAAGAAGTCAAGCAGAATCCAAGCTGGGCTGAATTGAGACTCTGTAATTTAGCAGTAAAAGCAGTGCACATTTGTGTTACTACACTCCATATCAAGGAATAGTAGCAAAGGGCACTTAGACTGGTGCTTCTGACTTCAGTTAGAACAGCCCAATCTAGTTAGACAATGTAGCTTCTTACAGCAAATGAGAGACTTGGTAGTACTAAATTGTGTTGTTTAAAACACAAAAATAATCAACACAGAGCTCAATATAGCATATCAACCAATAGCAAGACAATTGAATTTGGTCTCAGCTAACAAGTAATGCCCTCATGTAGCCTGGAAACTACCTACTGCCACAGCCTGGAAACTACCTACTGCCACCAGATTCAGTAAAGTAATCAAGCATAATTTATCTAATATATTAGTAAAAACAGTGCAAACTGTATTAGTACACTCCTTACCAAACAGTTATAGAAAAAGTCACTTAGTGTGGTATTCTTGGCTTCAGTTAGAGTAGTGCAGTCAAATTGGATCACTTAGCTTGGCATGAAGCTTCTCGTAGCATGTTTGTAAGCGCTGCAAAGAGATTGACATTTGTCGCCTTTTAAAACTGAAAACTGCAACAGTTACAAAACAGTCAGTTAAAAACAAAAGTGTAAATTTCAGATCTCTTTGTAATGACAAATATGAAAAATGTTAGAAGGCTTAAATATATAGTGCTGTTGTAACTCCAAGTTGAAACATACTGTATTTTCCTACAAAAGTGACATTTTCTTATTTTGTTTAGATTATGGTATAAAAATGACAAAATGGTGTGCTCAGATAATCAGGTCTAGAGAATGTTGATGTAGTTTGCAGGTGTTTGGATCCCACAAGGTCTTAGGGGTGGGAGTTGGCATAATGGTTAAGGCATTTACTTCACAGACATAAGGTACAGGGCTTAATTCTCACCTTTCTACTTGTATGTTTTTGGCAAGCTGTATAATAGTGTGCAGACAGCTTGCGTAATATTTACTTGTAAAGTTATGAACCTGTAATTTCATTACAATTCAGGAGGCTGATGCTCCTTGGCCTTTCAGGGTAATAACACTAATGGCTTGGTATGGTTAATTATATCAGCAGTATTCAATGTAGATTTCATGGGCAACTATCAAACCATTTTGGGAAAATAAACATTTGTGTACATGGAGTGAAAGTAGCTGAAAATGGTCAGTAATTTGAGGTAAGTCTTCTAGAAGAATAGTCATGAGTAAAGAAGTTAAATTACCAGTGTTTTCAATGCTGTTTGGAAGTGAACTCCATTATCTAGTTAATCTGTCATTATTCCTGTCATGGCAGTAGATGTTGCTGGTTTGCTTCCTCTATTTTAGTACATTGAGTCTTTAAATATACTTTTTAAGCATTCATTAAAACTATATAAACAGGACCGGCAAAAAAGTGGTGCAGTCACATGACTAGCAGAAATCTTTGCGTGTGACAGTTGATGATTTTGAGCTCTGACATAGAGTAAGTATATCTTGCACAAAGAAAGCACACATCTGTAATTTATTTAATATGGATAAAATCACAGCTCTGAACAGTAACTTGAAGTAAAAAAAAATGAAAAGATGTTTCTAAGTGGTTACCTACAGCTGCTGGTCCACAATACATTGAAATGCTATGGTATAACTGCAATAATCCTTGGCAATAGGGTAGAGGTTATGATGAGACTTGCATTATTTTTTTCAGTAGCCAATAAGCTGCCTTATATTTGCAGAGGCATTGTATAATAGAGTCTGCAGGCAGTTTGCCTGTTTTTGGTATTACTCTTTCCTCTGTATATTTGCAATGGCAAGAAAAAAATTCTTTAGCAACTATTAACAACAGATAATTGTGTCATTCAGGGAGTTTCACATGCAGATTGTGTTGTCTTGTGATTAGATAAACCAGTGGATCCTTGATGGCTGAGGTTACTTGCTGTGCGACACATACTGCAACATTTTATGGATATCACATCACTTTGTAATGTTTCATTCATTTGCAGGTGAGATTTCAGTTTTCTTTGACCTCGATCTTTTTAACCCTCCTGGGAGTTAAATACCTAGGTTATTTTACATTGGCACACAATGACAAGGTTCATACCAACTGAATAGAAACATTATGCTGATATAAATCTGTGTCACATGATAGGTATGTTTCTAACTGTGTTTCTACTTGGTATAAGGTGTTTACAAATTTACTTTTTCCATTTCAGCTATAATGACAGCATTAGCTCATGTTTTACTTATACAGTTATTCTAGCACTCATCATCACATGTCCTTTCTCGGGTAGCTACCTGTCAAACAGGTTAATTTAATTTAAACTCTGTCTGCAGTCTCACTTCACACTTCCACGTGGCTATAACCAGGCATTCGTTGTGTCAGCTCAAACAAGACTCAAAAGTAACAGTTGGCTTATATTTCTGTGTAACAACTGTTGCAGTATAGTTGTTTAACTGAACTGCATTACAGTGTGCAAAAGCGGGTACATGTTGATTCACCCCATTCCCAACCGTGCCATCACCACTACCATTTCCATCGCTATTGTATCATTTCTTCTACTTCATTGGACCATCTTTTTCCATTTACTCTGCATACAAGAGTTTACTTTAGATGACTCACACAGGTAAATAAAACACATACAGACTAACTTGGTTGCATTCTTGTTACAATCTTCGGTGCCACACCAAGGTAGCCATCTATACAGAAGGCATAGTCACTCCATCATCATCTGTACCCATACATGGTAGTTCGGTCCACCTAATCAACCCCATGGTTGTCTTAAGATATTATTTATGCAATCATTACCTGTTACATACTTCATCTTCTCATTCGGACTGACCATCTGTTACAAGGTTGTAGGCAATACATTATACATTTGTCCGTCTTCTGGTTTGAACTGATTCTTTTCCCCTTCTTCTGCATTGAAGCACATTCTGTGAATACTGCATAGAATGGCTGACTAGTATACCAAACTGACTCCCTGCAGAGTCTGTCAGACTAGCTGCTGGCACCATTGCCTACTCTGTCTCTATCCTTATAAACAGTTCTGCACAGGAGTCCCTGTTCCCTACCTCATGGAAGCATTTCCATACCCTGCTACTACACAATGGTTTCTACTGCATTGAAGTTTCTAACTTCAGACCCATTGCCATTCTATATATTTTTGTCTTGATCCTTGAAAAAGTTTATCCACTTTCAGTGACTAACCTGTCTTATAAACACTCCAGCCATACATAAATTTCATCCCTCCCACAACACTCACACTGCTCTTCTATTTTTCTTTATCATTCACAAACACAGAAATGATAAGTTACCTTGCATCAGCATTCCTTAACTTATCAAAAGCCTTTTGTATAGTCTCACTCCAAATGACTCTGCTTGCTCTTATCTGTTGGTTTCTCTCTCTCTATTAGCCTTGGAATGATTTAATACCTATCTCACTAATGGAACTCAGTGTAAAATGACAGCAGAAATCCACCTTTTTTTCCCCAAACAAGTTAGATTCTCACAAGGCTCAGTACCTGGCCCCCTAATATTCATAAATGATTTTACTGTTATCTCCACTAACTCAATCCTTATCCATTATAATGACAATTCAACCATTTCTCTGCACAACCAAACAATAGCAGAGCTTCAGCACATCACCCAGTTTTTCTTAACCTCCCTTGAAGCCTGGCATAGACAGTCCAACCTTGTACAATTTAACCCTAAATATCTAAACTAACTTCACCCATCTTTCCTTTGATGGTATAACTATTGAATCAATTTCTCACACTAAACTTCTAGATATCATCACTGATAAATCTAAAAATGACCTCCATATCCAACAGGTAGTCAAGAAAACAAACCAAAGACTTAGAATGTTCTGCAGGACAGAATTTTATTTTACAGTTTTTACTTTCACAGCAGCTTCCTACCTAATCTCAGATTATCATATGCACTCCCCATATTCAGTCATGTACATTCAACCCATCTTACAAAACATGAGCATTGCTGCAAGAAAATAAGTAAGTTTTCCTCCACTATAAATTGCAGAACAACCACCACTGCACCACCATAAAAAAATTCAATTTTGTATCCTTGAAGTGAAACACTAAACTGAGGCCTCATCTGCTTGCGGTAGTAATAACACAGGTGGATGTAAAAGATCCCACAGCACCTATCAGAAAGACTATGGGTCTTTTATTTGTATACAAAAATAACTCATTTGCAAAATGCTAACATATTTACAAATATTTACACATATTCCTAATTTTCCTTAAAATCATGCTAAATTTTTATCCCTATTAGACCCCCACTCCTTTTTCCATAACCACCATCTGATTTTACTCAATATTGTTACTAAAATCCATTTACCATTAAACATAATTTCATTTATTCTTTCATTCCATATAACCTATATAAAATAAAATAACTTTTTATGTATTCTTTTTAACATAATTTTTACTTCTTCTATTCTTATAATATCCATGTTTAATCATATCTGTTTATTTTATCCACTTTTTATATCTTCAAAGAAACCTTCTTTACATAGATTTCCCCATATCTTTTTACTGTTGTATTTCAAAAACATGTGTTCCATAGTTCATAGGTTCATAGCCTAGTACCTACCTATAAACCTATCGGCCCAGGGGCCTATACAAGCCCAGCCAAAAGGTGCCCTAGCTTTTGCCACCCAAGAAAATTATTTTCCTGTGCCACTGTCGAGCAGAGCCACAGAGGTGATCCCCGGGGTGAATTTCCTATTTCCCATCCAATCATCAAGATTTTTCTTGAAGAGCACTAATGAGGAGCTTTGTTTGATATACATAGGTAGTTTATTCCAGTGTATGGGAAGTCTCTGGGACAGGACTTTATCCCTCTGGCATGTTCTGTTTATTGTGGTGACAAGGTTTGGGTCCCTAGAGCGTGTAGCTCGGATGGATTGGGATTTCTTTAAGTGGAGCATGTCCAACAGCTCTAGGTTTTGACATAGCTTTGTATGTTAGGCAGGGATCACCTCTGAGTAGGCGATATGCAACGGAGTAAAGCTGGAGTTTTTTGAGACGGTCTGCGTAGGGCATCTGTTTGAGGCCGGTAATCCTCTTTGTGAGGTATTTCTGCGGCCTTTCCAGTTGTTGTAGATGTCTTGTGAGATGCATACCAAAAGGGTCATTGTACTCTATAATGGGTCTAATGAGTGATGAGTAGAGGGGAACAATGACCTCTTTTTTCCTGGTTGAGAAACCTTTTGTGATGAGGTGTGCCACGTAGAAGGATTTCCTGACTACTGTGGCGATGTGATTATCAAAGGAGAGACTACTGTCCACCTATATCCCAAGGTCTCTTATCACACTTTCAGTGTTAAGTATACTACTGCCTATGTTGTAGTTCATGGGTACAGAGGTTTTACCAAAGGGGATGACAGTGCACTTTTTGGCATTGAGCTTGAGGCCATGGCTTTGACACCAGGCATCTGTCTCAGTGAGGCCCTTTTGTAGGATGTCCACATCGTTAGGAGTTTTGATTATGGCTCTTAGTTTGCAGCCATCTGCGAACTTCGTTAGCCAAAGACCTTCTGTGTTTGCCTGTACTTCAGAGAAGTAGATACCAAACGGGAGGGGACCCAGGACTGAACCCTGTGGTACTCCACTTGTCACTGGTCTGAAGTCGGATTTGGAGTCTGCTACTTTCACAGTGTGGGTTCTGTCAGTGAGCCAGTTGGCAACCCATCTTGTGATATAGGGATTTATTTATCTATAATTCCAGAGTGGGGGATGGTGTCGAAAGCCATGGCAAGATCTGGATAGGCTGTGTGAACCACCTTACCCTTGTCTACGGCTTTGGTGACTGCTTCAAAGAAGTCTATCAGGTTTTGGAGACATGATCTGCCTTTTACAAACCCGAACTGGGTGGGGTCCAGAGTTTGGAGATTACCAATGTCTTTGTTTATAAGTTCCATGATGATACGTTCCATGGCCTTGCAGACCAGGCTGGTTAGGCTAATGGGGCGGTAGTTCCCAGGGTCCGTGGTAGTTCCCCCTTTGTGGAGTGGGATAACCGTTGCTGTGCGCCATTCAGCAGGCACAAAGCCTGAGGTGAGGCTATGATTGAACATGGTACTTAGGTGGGGTGCCAGTTCGTTCTGTAGTTCGTGTAGAATGCAGCCTGGGATGTTGTCTGGTCCCATGGATGCTGTGTTCTTGGCTTTGGAGAGTGTGGTTTTTACCTGTGCAGCCGTGATTACAGGAACTTTGCATTCTTCCGGTATAGAGATGGGCTCTTTAGGGGGTGAGAGGGGGGTAAAGTTAACACTGAACCTATCTGCCTAGATATTGGCAATGTCAGTTGGGTCTGTATATTTAGTGCCATTGTGCTGTAACTCAGAGCAGATCTGAGTGTTGCCATTGAGATTCTTAACATAGCTATAGAATGCTTTGTGGTTGTCTTTAGAATCAGTGGCGATTTTGTTTTCATATCTAGCTTTGGAGGATTTTATCAGGAATTGCAGCTTCTTACTGAGGCTGACCAGGGAGCTCCTCCACTTGTGGGATTTTACTCTCTTTTGCAACAGTTTCTTCCTTCTGTTGTACAGTTTGTTTATGGCAGGGGGCCACCAGATTGGCTTCCTTTTTTTGGAGGATAGCGTCTTGGCTCTGTTTGGGATAGCACGATCCATGCACTCATGTAAGTGCGTATAAAGTGCAATTGTGTAGGATTCAGTAGTCGTAACTGTATTGTCCATTTGCATGGGTGTCATGAAGTTCACGACTTCTGTCTTAAGAAGCATGAAGTTGGCTTTGGAGAATATTTTTACCATGGTTTCCTTAATGGGGGTGGGGGCAGGATGTGGATATCTAGGGTAATTAGCTTATGGTCGGATCGGACCAATGAGGCGTTGACTTCAGGTGTGGAACACCGGTCACTCATGTTGGTAATGACTAGATCTAGGATATTGTTGCTCCTGGTGGGGGTGTGGATAAGTTGATCCAGGGCATTGGAGTTTATGAATTCCAGAAAGCATTGAGCGAAGGAGTTGGTACACGAGTAGTTTTCCCAGTTAATGGTGGGGTAGTTGAAATTGCCCATTATTAAGGTGTTTGGTTGAACCCTAATATTTTCCAGTACATCAAGAAAAGAGGAGTGGGAATCTGGGGGCCTGGTGGGTGATCTGTAGCAAGCTACAGTTTGGATTTCAGTTTTGCCCAGAGTTTGTTGCACTTGGATAACGGTTGCATTATGCTGAGCAACTAGCCTGGAGGTGTGGATATCCTTAATGAATATGGACACACCTCCGCCTTGGACACACTTCCGCCTTTGGTGTTCTGGTCCAGGTTACATGGCTGAAAAGTGTGGTATGAGTTATAGCCTGGTAGTGCATGGGTGCTCTCTGGAGCCTTGAACCAGGTCTCAGTCACTGCACAGATATCGATGTTCTTCATTTTAAGGAGTGCCTCGAGTGAGTGCATTTTGAGATTTAGACTTCTAGCATTGAGCAGCATCACCCTCAGTTTTTGCTTGCCTGTTCCTGTTACGGTGGTGAATTTGTCATTTGAACCTTGCCTAAAAAAGGCACTTTAGGGGTGTCAAGAACCTTAGCCAGTATCTGGAATCCCAGGAGTGACAGGTGCAGGCCATCTCTGGCAAAGCATTGTGGTCTGTTGACCATGTAATCCCAGGGAGACAGATACTGGATCCCTTTAGAATGGCACCAGAAGCTTAGCCAATTGTTGAAGTCAGTCATTTTGTCCTTGTACTGCGGCATCATTCTGGGTGATGGCAGAATGCTAATCAGGGCTAGGGTCATACCTGCCTGGGCTACAAGATTGGAGATCTTTTCCATGTCTCTTTTCATGTAGTCCAGGGAGGTACGTCTCAGGTTGTTAACACCAACATGGACAATGACAGAGTCATATTTGTACTTGTTGTGGAGTGACCTGAGTGCTTGAGTTATGTGGCGGATCCTGGCACCCGACAGGCAGCTGACAGTAACCTTCTTGTTTAGCCTGGTGAGTGGGACATCAGTGTGCCTGACTATAAAGTCAACTATGACTAGTGTGTTGGATACGTTGTTTTGCCTTATTGGCTGTGGTTGAGTGGCACACTGAGTCTGCGGGCTATGTGTCATTTGGGTTGTGTTGGGGGCTGGAGGTTGCTTGCATTTATGCTTTGGAGGTCTCTGTTGCTTGAGCGGATTATTATTGAGAGCCTCCGCAAATGTTTTTGTGTTTCTATGTGTGGATTTTGGTGGTGTAGATTTAGTGAGACTATGTGATTAGTGTGGTGTGGTGCAAGTGTTTACCTTCTCCTCTTGACTGTCAAGATCAGTCTTGATTGGAGAGAGCTTTACCTCCAGTTTGGATAGATAAGTGCATCTCTCACAGGTTGTAGTGTTGGGTGGTAGGAGGAGAGGGTTGTGTTCATGAGGCAATTTCTACATTGCCCCAAGATGCCCAGATTCATCAGATAGACAGGAGAGAACACTGGGAGCTTGACCCTTGGACATGCCTGAATAAAAAACTATTTTCCTCTAGATAAGTGAGGAAAGTGAGTACAAGAGCTGTTTTTCCCTAAGCAAGTGAGGAAAGTAAGTACCAAAACTGTTTTCCTGTAGGTAATGAGGAAGGTTGAGTGCTTAGTAATTAGTAGGTTATTTAGTGCTTACAAGTTCTGAACAAGTGCTGATCATGAATAAGCAAATTCAAGTGCTAAAACTAAGAATCTGTATCTGGACTTAACTAGTTACAGGAAAGGGGGAAACAAGTGTAAATGTGGGCTTTTAAATCAGAAAGTTGAGAGAGATGGAAAAACTGCCCAAACGGCCAATAACTATAATTTCTTGGCCAGAACCACTCCTTATGTGGTAGATAGGTTACCTAGTGCTTACCACTCCCATTAATAAGCTAGAAGGCTTCCCTCCAACACAGAAAGCTTGGGGGGCTCAGAAGCTTACATACAGTCCCGGATACAGCAAATCTGAATCTGGACTACACTAGTTACAGGAAAGGTAATTTATATATATATATATATATATATATATATATATATACAGAAAAGTAGCTAAAACAGCAGTCAAAACAATTTAATGCAGTGCAAGCAAGCACACTTGAGTATGTAGCAATGTTAGACCAAACAGTTTAAAAAATGCAATTAAATTAAAAATGACTAAAAACAAGTGCAGAAGGAGTCTATTAGGTAGAATGAGGTAAAGAGATGGGACTGGGGGGAGTGTCCCAGATCAAATCTACAGTGGGGGCGGGCAACTGCAAAAGCCTCCAAATTTAAACAATGACACAGGAATAAGGAGGGTGGGTATGGGAAAACCAACACCTTCAGCAGAGATCTGAAAAACTATACAGTGAAGCAAAAATAACAGTGCACAACTCTGAAGTCAGCCAGCAATGATATAAAATTAGTCAGACAATTACTAGTACACAACTCTGAAGTGCCAGAAAAATATATTCGGCTCTGTATATCTCCAGATAGTTTTTAGAGCACTCTGTCAGGACACAGGAAGGCTCCAGCAATGATATGCAGACTTTTTTTACTAAGAGGGACCAATTTTATGCAAGTAATCCTTGAGATGGTCAGATAACACACAGGATGTAAAACCAGTTATACCAACTTAAGACAAAGAGAAATGAGGGAGGGGGACACCTTCAGCAGAGATCTGAAAAACTATACAGTGAAGCAAAAATAACAGTGCACAACTCTGAAGTCAGTCAGCAATGATATAAAATTAGTCAAACAACAATTACCAGTACACAACTCTGAAGTGCCTGAAAAATATACTCAGCTCTGTATATCTCCAGATAGTTTGAAGAGCACTCTGTCAGGACACAGGAAGGCTCCAGCAATGATATGTTGTTTCTTCTTTGCAATGTAAATGTATTCTCTCAGTTTTCCTTTTATATGGCATATTTTCTTTTTACTGGCAATTTATCTATTACCACTCTCCACAAAAAAATGACATTTTACTTTCTGATTACACCATTTGCTTCTTATTTTTAAAGCTTTAATTTTTCATCTGTTAGATTTTCCTATAGCGTTACATAGTAATGTTTTATCATTGCATTTTTTTACCATACTTTGCTGTCTTCTTCTATATCATCAACTTTTGTTTTCCACAATAAAATGTTTTTTCTTGGTAACATTTTTTCTTCATTAATACTCTTTTTCTCTTTTACTATTTTTTACCATATCATAGTTGGATAGTTTTATTACTAATTTCTCATCTTTTTCATCTATCAACACTTTGTACAAATTTAATGAAACAGTATATACCACTAGGTTAATTAATCCTAAACATCCTTCTTTATATACAAAACTCCTCTTATTATAGGGTTTAATCTAGAACCCCATATAAATGAAAAAATATCTACAATAGTTCATTTTCAAATGCTGTTAGAAACAAAAATACACTTGCTGAGTATGCTATTTTCCAATCAGTACTGAATTTATTGAGTAAGCCTTTTTTCTGAATGATAATTTTTATGTTCTCCAGAAAATGTCTGTTTTATTTTTTCTATTGTTTTTCCCCATTGAATTTTACTTGCATCTTTATTCCCAAATGTTATACCTAACATGGAAATTGCATTCATTGTAAAATGTATACCCCAATCTTTACTACATCACCCAAACCTTTACCTTTTTCTTCATTTAAAGCATCTCTATCTTAGATACTCATTTGTGTAAATGATTACTTTTATCCATTTTTTGCAGTTATAATGTCATCTGCATATGTTAACATAACTGGAAATATTAACCTTTCAGGTGTTGCATACCCTGCCTCTTTCATTTTGTAATTTATTTCACATAATAACACATTCATAACTAACGCAAAGAGTAGAAGACTCATTGGGCATCTCTGTCTTACACCTTTCTTCATATGTACCTCTTGTCTTAAACCATTTAACAAGTATTTTTACTTATGTATGCTAGTGTATAGTAATATCAATTTCCTAACTTTTCTCATTTGTATTATATTTTCATTATTACACATAAATGTCTGATAGGGTCAAATGCCATAAGATCTCCCATTACGATTTTCGTTTCTTCTTTTCTGTTCATATCATCCACAATTTCTCTGTCATTAATAATTCTTAACAACTCTTCCCCTTTATACTATATATATTTCCATAATATTTTCCATTGTAGTTTGAAATCTCTTTTGTATTATTTTCATAAAGATCTTATAATCATTAGTGTTCAGTACTATTGGTCTCCAGTTTTTTTTTTTATTCTCTTCCATCTTCCTTCTTCCACATGAATTTCAATATTCCACTACATAATTCTTCATACATAAAACCTTTTAACTATTCATTCAGAATCTTTAAAAAATATATTTTTTGCCAATCCCTTAAATTTTTACACATTTCTTATCCTATTCCATCTGGGCCTGCAGCTCAATCTGTATTTGCTTGTTCTAATGCTTTATCTAGCTCATTTAAATAAATCTCCTCTTCCAATTCTTTTTCTGTTAACTTTTTTACTTTCCTACCTTCTTTTTTCTTCAAACATTTCTTGCACACATTGCACTATATTCTCAGGCACAAAAGATTATAGAAATATTTACAAAATCTTATGCAAAGCAGTTTGGCTCCACAAAAGGTGTGATAAGTTGTCCTAGTGACGATCGGATAACCCCAGATACTGGAATCAAATTAGATTGTATCGAAAAAGAACTGCACAAATTGGATCCAAACAAAGTGCAGAGAGGAGACAGAATTAGTAACAATGATCTGAGAACACTTCAGCAAGAACTCACAGCCATTATAGCTATTATTCACTAGGTCATATAAATATGGGGAGATTCCCCAAGATTGGAGACGTGCTTATTAAACCTGTCTTTAAGGTAAAGAGGTGTAGGACAAACCTAGAATCATATAGACCCTTAAGTTTACTTTCATATTGTGGAAAATTAATGAAGAAGGTAATATTGGATAATTTATTGTCAGAACTGGATAGATTGGGACTAGAAACTATATATCAGCATGCATATGTGGAAATTAGATCTATCACCACCTGTAAGATGATGTTCTATAACAATATAATAGTTATGAATGAAAAATTGTGCTGTGATACAATTTATATAGACTTAACTTCAGCATTTGACAGGGTCATACACAAAACACTGATCAATAAATTAGTACAACTAGGTACTGATGTACTCTTGATAAGATAGAAAACTGTATGGCTTACAGATAAGACATGGTGGGTATCATACAGCAACTGGACAGGTGAATTCCTTGGTTAGAGTCAGGATCTTCTACGGAGCTCTCTCCTAGGCTTTTACTTGTTTAGAGTGTATCTTTCAGACCTAACTTTTTGATCTGAGGTGTTGTACAGTCTATACGCAGACGACCTGAAATTAGGTAAACTTGATTACAAGTGTTACAGATAAGGCATGTCTGCAAAAGAACTTGACTAAATTGACCATTTGGGCACAGGAGAATAATATGCTGATAAATACATTAAAAATTGAGCATGTGCGATTTGGGAGACATAAACTAAAAGGAAAATATTTAATACAGCACACAGTGATTGAAACTGTAGACTCATTTAAGGACCTGGGTATATGGGTAGATTCAGCTATGAGTTTTTCTAATCATATCAGCCAGTTGGTTAATGATTGTTTATAGGTTGTATAAAAAAATAAAGTCCAGGAAATTAAAAATAATGAAGTCATTGTTTGTTAGTTACATAAGACCCAAACTTGAGTATGGAATAACAGTATGGAAACCCTATAAGTAGACAAGCATGAGTAAACTGGGAAGAGTACAGCAGAAATATACAAGAGCATCCATGGATGTGAAAATCTAAGTTATTATGAAATTCTAAAATATTTGAACTTGTACAGTGTCTTTTACAGATATCTAAGAGGAGATCTTATTCAGGTATACAGGGCATTAGGGACAACTACCTGTGGTAATGTTTGTGGTTATCAAAAAGTACTAGAGAATCATCAGATAACCTGTGTAGAAGATTCTATAAGAATGAGAAGTGTACTAATTGGTTCTCTGACAGAGTAGCTGATGCTTGGAACAGACAGTATATTGGCAAGCTAGAGGGGCATTTATGCCAGTGCTTGAAATATTTGTATGTATACTATTCACAATAATTTCATGAGTTCTTCCTATTTCTCCTTTTACATTTTTTTATTTCTCTCATTACACTACCGTCTTCCTTTACTAATCTGCTTAAATAACTCAATACTAATTCTGTTTTTTCTTGTAAAAATATTGTTGTTTATATAGCAGTTCTTGTATTTTTGATTTCTTTCATATAGTTTTTCTTTGTCAAAATACTTTGTCATTATATTCTAAATCTTCCAATGCATTGTTCTTTTTTTACTTTTCTTTATTTTTCTCACACCATATTGCCCCTGCAAAAAAACTTTATATTTTCCTTAAATTTAAATATCCAGCATTCAGACCAATATTTTTTATAAAATGTTCTCGTAGTAATATGATCTTTCCATAACTGAATTACTGTATCTTTCCTTCTTCATTCCCTGCCTTTCATTTATCCTTATTTCTTTGCCATTTTTTGTATATTTCTTGTTTTCTTTTATCTCTAGCCGTATTGCAAGAAAATACAAAAAATGCAGAAAATCCTGTTTCAACTACCCCCTTCTCCTCTAACAAAACATTCTGATAATATTTCAGTTCTATATATACCCCTTTTGTAAATCCACAAATTTATGCCCCAAGGTTTTAACTTATCACATCTTATAATGTCTAACATTTTTCTTATATCAATTCCTTTATTTTTACACTTGCCTGTTAAATCACAGTTAGTCTTTTGTCATTATAATATTTATCACTACTTAATCTGATATCTAATTAAAATGCTTTCACTTTCTTTACTGTTAGTAAATATATATATAATATATAAATATATATATAAATAAATATAATGTTGTAATCCAATACACTTGTTCTTTCCATTTTAAATCAGCAATGGTTAGTCTTCCCATTTTTGCTAAAGTTGTGTCTAATATCTTTACTGTATTTCTACAGAATATGGCTATTCCAGAACGTCTCTCATTTCTCAAATTCCAAATAATCTTTCCTACCCACAGTTTCTCTGTAATCTTTCTTCATTTGTTAAAAATCATGTGTCTTCTGATATAATTACATGTATATCACATGTATTACACTACTGCAAAAATTGTTCTTACTATATTCTTAATACTGTTCACATTTAAAGAAAGCATTCGAAAATTTTCATTTTCTGTTTTCCTTGGATTCATGGTTTCATATGACAGTATATGTGCAACTTGAGTGGTTTCTGAGATGTTGTTTACAAAATATTACAAATGTGTAATGGTAACTGTGTTCACTGTGACTTATAAAATTCAGTTTAAGACCTAGAACCTAAAGAATACTACCACTATAATATAGTTTTTTTCTTGAAGCGTTTGCCATTTATATGTTTATAACACCTATAGTTAAAGAGATACGAACATTTGTTTGAAATTTGAGGACATAATTTGATTCTGTCAGAAGCCTTAGGCTCCGCCCATTGGAAGTTTCCTTAGCTCCATTGGAGTGAATGAGCTGGAAAGCGATATGCTCAACTGGAACATGACGTGCACTTGAGGAATGCTTCCAGAATGTGAAATTCTGCAATGCGGGTTCGCATTAAGTATGTATTATTTGCATTTATACAATTCCACCCTATTAATATCCTAAAACGTGCACGCTGATTGGCCAGCCCAACCAGTGTGCCTGTTGTAAATCCCACGCTATGCCAACAGAAAAGGGTTTGGTCGCCCAGACTTTTTACCGTTGGTATAAACTGCCCCAAAACTTTTTTTTTTTTTTTTTTTTTTTTTTACAATTAATAAAAAAAAAAAAAAAGAGAGAGAGAGAGAGAAAACGGAGCAATGGAGACCTTGATGTACTGGGTATGTGTAGGAACGCAAGTCCCATACGCATGCACAGTACATCAAAATGCAGACTCAGTATACCACAACTGGTGGAAGAACAGCAATCTGCTGTTATGCAAAGACATTATTTAAGAAAAGTAAGTATTTTTTTTCTTAAATAATGTTATTGTATAATAGCAATAACTGACTCGTGGTTGTGGTATATTGAAGATTTAACCATGGTTGCCTTTGTTTAATCACTCGGGCTTCGCCCTCGTGATTAAACCACACCAACCATGGGTAAATCTTCAGTATACCGCACCACATCATCGGTTATTGCTCAAGTCTTGTATAACTGCTGCTATATCACTTACTGTTATGCAGTATTCTGTTGTGTTCCTTACCTTACAAAGAAATGCTATACAATGTTTTAATACATCTGTGTTTAACTGTATAAAATGTATTTGTTTGAACATTTGTTCAACTGTATACTGATTATTACTTTTTTTCGGAGCTTTTCTCTCTAGTCCTCTGCTAAAGTGTTCTAATCCTGTTGGACTTTATCAGAAAACAAATGTAAATAAATAAATACCATACTTAGAAATAGTTTATACGTGATCAGTTTGGATCACTTTTTCTGAATCACTTAGAGAGTCAGTGTTAGCCTTATTGTTTGGTATCTACCATTCAATCACCAAGCAATAACCCTCAGTTTCTAAATTTCCCCCACAGTTCTGATCACTCTGAAGCAGTCCTTTACCTCCTATTTCAGATTTTATGACAAAAAGTAGATATGGGAACATCTGAGCCATTAGTATCACAAGACATCACAGAAAATGATTCATGGTGAAATTTAAATGTCTTATCTTCTATCACTCCATTCTGAAATTGTTTAAACATGTAATTTCTCTGTGTAAAAGGATAGTGATGTATTAATTATGAAGCTTCTTGGGTGATGCAGCATTATATCCCATGATAGTCACTGCCAATGGTTTGCAGCAATATACTTCTACATGCTGGCTGTTTAAACAGAAAAAAATATATTTAAATGTTTTCTATGCGGTTGTTTATAGAATAGCTTTATTATGTTAAACAGTTCTAGTTGGGGACCATTTGCTGCATTTTATTTAGAATCAAGAATACAGCTATAATTATCAAGACTCTTAATACTTTTCCTTTTGAAAAGTTAAAGAATTACTGGCTGTAATGGATGACTAGTAATTGCACACAGCTTGTGCCACAGTGCAGTATAGGAACATAAGTATTAACTATTCAGTTGTGAGAATCTAACTTCAGCTCCAGAATCTGATAAATTTGTGGTAATTATAAAATTAAATGACTGTTATACATGGGACATGACTGGTCCAGAAAAGTCATCATAAAATGAAATTTGTTAAAAAGGATGGGGGAAGTGATATGAAAATGGAAAATGCATTTGACTCTCAAAGTAAAGTAAATGCTATTTGAGGTATCTTTACAGTGTCAAATTAAAACTGACCATTTTAGATATTTTATTTTAAGAGATGTCATTCTCAAAGGAGCATAATTATTTGAGAGGTAAATATCACATTATATGCAAAGAATAGATGGATGCAGTTTATAAACAGAAAATGTTTTATAGCAGAAAAGACCACAGTTAAGAGATGGTCCAGACATAGAACTCATCTGTCCAGCAAACCCTGTTTTAGACTTCAGCTGACTGCATCTGATAAAACATATTTTCAGCAAAGTCGACTAATCTTGAAACAGTGCTTTTGTTGAGGATAAAGTATCCTCCACACATCCCTCTTTAGTATATTCAAATTGGAGGTATCTGAATATTAAAGAGATGGAGTATAATTTTAACATGCATTTTCCAACCTGTACCAGATAAGTGGCCTTTAGTGAAAGCTGCTGCAGTGAATAACCTAATTCCTGATAATAACAGGGAAATGAAATCATATGTTTGATTTGGTGAGCTATGGAGTAGATCATTTGCAATCAGTCCTAAGATGGATGCCTTGCTGAAAAGTTTGTATAATAATATCACTAGTACCAAGTGAGAATTAGGAGCATTATTTCTTTCTCCTTTCCTGACATCCCTAATGCTCTTGTGTTTAGGACGTTATGTATTAAGGAAAAACTAGAAAAAAACAACTGCAGCAATGGCAGTAAACACTGTACATGGACCTGAGAAAGTCCACTAGGATTAGTATTAACAATGCAAAATCACACTAGTGAACTCTGAGCCATCCAAAACTGCTGAATAACATAAACAGCTTTTCTAAACACAGACTCATTCATTTTCAGCACACCAGTAAATCTAATTTTTTAAACTGTGAAGCAATAAATATCCATGATAGCATTTGCAATGCCTCACAACCGTCAACCCCAGATTGCCTCACCCCTCCTGGAACAGCCTTTGCACTCCATTCTTAGACATCCATGTAACAAAAAAAAAAAGGCAAGTTAAGGATCTCCTAATCAAAATTCATACACACCATAATACGTCTTTGCACACTGCATCCCTTACTCCTAAAAATTGCTCACAGTGGTTTCATTGCTCCACTTGGCCTCATCTTTAACCTGTAGCCCACCACTAATGTAGATCAGTGTGTGTATGTACCTTTAAGAAGCTATCCAAGGGCTTGCACAAGTGTATAAATACTGAGCGTTTGCCTGACTGCCATTTTGTGGTAAACTGTTGAGATGTAAGCATGTATGTATGTATGTTAACCAGTTTGTTTATATTTTATGATGCTGTTGTCCATCCTGATGTGTTTCTATGTATTAAAGCATCTAAACGAAATACCCCGCCTGCTTGTCATCTGTGTTAGAGAAGGACAAGTGACATGGTGTCAGAAGAGGCATGGTATTAAAGGAAGCATGGCCAGAATGATTTATTACCAGAAAGAGTTCTAGTTTTTCCAACTTAAGTCTGAGAGGACCTGGTTGGTATTCGAGGAATATACAGGTGTGGATCATCCCTACTGCACGTATAATTTGCAAACAGGTCACAAACAAATTTCATATGTTAAAACTTGCTCAAATAATTTCTTATTCACAAAATATGAAATGAGACATACAGAACACTCTAAACAATATTTGAATTAATTGATATGTCTGATACTGATAACAATATTCAAATTACTATGAAAAATGTTTGAAATAAAGTCTGAATTGCATAAAATGAATAAAATAAGAGCGAACGACAGCATTTTCACTAAGCACATATTTTTTGGTATTAATTAAAGATATATGAGTTAGAAGAAGTCTTCACAGGCTTGTGCAGTGTTGCAGTAAAGTTATTTTGTAAGATACTGCCATTTCAGAACATATTTTGCAAAGTACAGTATTTTGAAGAGTTTATTGTGCATTTCAGTATTATTACAAGCTGTTGTGTGTGCTTGTTCATATATAATTACAAGAGTCATATTTTCAGTGTGTTTGTGTATACTTTGTGGGCATGGCAGACTGATTTCAAAAACCCAGTGTACTTGTGTTTAACAATAATATTGCAGAGAACTGGATAGTGTTTGAGCAAGAGTATGACATTTTCATACAGGCTGCATTTTCTGATAAAGATGACTGTACAAAGGCATCTATTCTGCTTAATTTAGCTGGGCCAGAAACCATTGAAAGGGAGCGTTCATTTGTGTATGCACCTGCTGTCTATGCAGGAGAGGGGGAAAACCGTCATATTCTTCCGGCTGAGTAAAGGAAGGACCCTGAGTGCTTAAAACATAAATTTAGAGAAATGTGTAAACCCCAGACAAATATTGCAATGGAAAGGCACTTATTTTATACAAGGGATCAAAAGTATGGTGAAACTTTTGCAGCATATATAATTGACTTGAGGAATAAAGCTAAAATGTGCATATTTGGTGATTTAAGGGATGAGATGATAAAAGACAGATGTGTGTGGTATTAAAGATGATGCTGTGAGAAAGATTTTGCTTTGTGACAGTGGTTTAACTTTGACTAAGGCCATTGAGGTTTGTCAGATGTATGAGCTCACAGAAAAGCACACTAATAACGCTTACAAATGAGAGATGCATGCTTCCAGGAACTGCTAGTGCTCATGTTGATAGTATGCAGCACTTGGTTAAGAGAAACAGGCCCAGGCATATGGCACAGCTGTACCCCCCTGCAGCACCTGCTGATAAACCCCAGAGCTTTCCAGCAAATTCCAGAATTCGCATAGTCTCAGTGAAGCACAAGAGTGAGTCAGCAAACTCAAAGCATGGGCCCACTTCCAATTTCATTTCCAACTGTCTTAATTGTGGTGGAAATCATGAATCTAAAAGGGAGAAATGTTTAGCTTTTGGTCAGCAATGCCATAAATACAATATGTGAAATTATTTCAAGAGGTTTTGTAAATCAAAAGGCCCACATTCTTTTATTAAAAGGGAACATTTCAAGAAATGAGTTGATCAGTTAGAAAGCTGCAACCCTACTCTTACAGTTGATGGTGTGTCAGTGCTTCATGAAACAGTTAATGCAATAGATTTATGGGCAAAGAATTAAGTATTTTGTAATTTTCTGTCTCATATCTTAGTAACCTAATTTCCCCAACAACCATTTTCCAGGTGCTGTTATTTTCTTCTATCAGCATTTCTTCTGTGTATACCTTTCCTGCAGCTATCATTTTCTAGTCTAATTACATCAGAAACTGTGTACTGTGTAGACATAATAACATTATTGGCTTTAGTTATTTGTTAACCTATGTTGAAATACCATTTGATTATCAAATAGAACATTACCAATGTGACCTAGTTTATTGTATTCATTTCTTTGTCATTGTCAGTGATTGGATCTGCCTATACCCAAATGGTATGCTTTTATAAATGATTACTCCAATTATTGTATGTATCCTAAATCATTCCTCTTTTTTTATTCCTGTTATATTTTATGTACTTTATACACCAGTGTTTACGTTTTTTAACAACCTTAAAGGGCCTGGGCCTTGCTTGAAAAGGGTCTTTGGACCAGTCACTGCATTTATGCAGTTAACAAATATAAAACATAAATAAATGATGTAACTTTATTGTTAAACTGTTAAAACAAAAATGAGTTACAAATTTTGACACATTACAGTTTAACACAGAACACACAAGTTTGATGAAGAGTAAACAAAGCTCAGTCAGGTCAGAAAGAAAGACTAACAAACTTGTAAGTTAGTGTATGTCTAATTCAGACTGTGATACTTTACATTAATGGCAGCAATACCTGTTTAAGTAAAAAGTGTTAAGAAAAGATGAGAAGTGAAATAGTTCATCTGAGGAAGAAAAGAGACCGTAATAGAATACTCAAGTAAAAGCAGAGTATTTAAAACAGCTGCATTCGATCTTTTCGTGGACATAGTGAAAGAGATGAGAACAGGATTTCTTGTACTGTGAAAAGGCACATAAGGGAAGAATGGAAAGGGTCTAGCATGTTATAGCCTAGTACACAAATGTCAGTCACTTGTACGAACATTGTTTTCTGAGTACGTTAGGACAATTTCATCATTAGGTTGGGATCTAAGACTATTTTGAGGTACTGAGTTTATGTGGTTGGGTTCCAGACTGAGATGTTTAAATGAAAATAATCCATGTAACAGATCTGCAGTTAAATAACAGCCATTTTGCTTTGGGGGGGGGGGAATATATATATATATATATATATATATATATATATGTATACACTTAGGCTTTCTGAGGGAGTTAAGGCAATGGACATGTAAATTGTTTGCAGATGATTGGAAAGAGGCTTGACTTTTTTGTGAGATTGATGCTTTTTCCATGCAGAGTCTGCATGTCATCCTTGTGTGTTTTGTCCAAGTCCTCTTTCTTCCTCCATCATCCCAGTCGTACAGATGCACTGGTGCAATTCTAGAACACACTTTGTATATGTGTGTGCATGTCCTGAAACAGTCTTTTATCCTGGATAAGTTCACTCTTTCATACCCACTGAGTACCGGGATAAATGTTGGTTCCCGTAAGAACTTGTATACAATACAGTGGGTGTAATTCACCATACAAATTTCAAAAAATATATAATACAACATAAACATTCATGTCTATGTAATAATTAGACATTTATGTCTATATAATAAAGTAGAATTAGACCTTTAAAATTATCTATCTTATCTTCATTTTTATCATCAGTTAAAAATTCCAGCCATTCTCCCAGCATTCCTGGTATCTTTTTTGACATTTTCTTCTTAATGTATCCTAACCTCTGTTTAATAGAATTTGCTTCTCTTTTATCAGTAGAGTGTTTACTGCCAGATTCCTGATGATTTTTCATTGTGTGTTCCCTCCTAACAATTAATATCTATGGTAGTAGTCTCTTTAACATATAGGTATAACAGACATCACAGGCTGCACAATAATAGCTTGTTCTGTTACATTAACCTGCATCTCGCATTCAAGCTCTACATTCTCTTCCATAACCACATCAGGTTTTTTCTGTTATATTTGCGTTCAGTCTGCCACAAATACTCACATTCACCACACTGTGTATATTTAACAGATTTCTTCCCTGTGTCAACCCACCACCACATAGACATAGACTGTTCACAAAATTTACTAGGATGTAGTCATGAAATTTTCAGAAATGTTCCTTCAATGCATGTGTTTTAGGCTGAGCTCCATGGCTAGAAGTACAATGATTTTCTTTCACCTGTTTATTTTATATTTGTGTATATATTTGTTTACTGGGAAAGCTTGACTGCATCTTAAAAGCTCCTTTTCAGTGAAGGCTTGTGAAAGGCTCCAACAACAAGTTAACAACAATAGCAAGCAAAAATAATCAAATTACATTTTGACAATAGAGTAAGTGATGAGTAAACACTGAAATAAAGAACAAGATAGATGAAAAAAGCATAGAAGACTTACAGTTACAGATTATAAAACCGTAAAGTTAGCAGGAAACAAGTGAGACATATTTATATTTTAGATCTGTAAATGTAAAGAATTACTTATTTAGTGTCAGTCATATAGATACTCAAAAGATGGTTACTATTGCCAAGAGAGGATCTGGGTTGTTAATTGTAGACAATTCAATATTATTAGAGGATACCAATAGTGGTTAAGAGGAGAGTGTAAAAGCAAAATAGAGATCGGAAAAGCTATTGAGATGTAGTCACCCTGGCATAATTGATGGCTGATGTTTTAATGATAGGCGAGTTAGAATAGGTATTGGCATGAACCTTACAGTTTGAAGAGATTAAACATGAGAGGGAGTGGCATTGGCATGCCCAGAGTGTATGACTTTAATTGAAACTTGAATAAACTGTGGTTGGAATATCAATAGCAAGTGGAAAAGAAATAGAGTTTAGCCACACAGTGTGCGAATGTTTTGTATTTGACCCAGTTTAGCATTTTCCATTTTAAGTATCATAACCCCCATCCTTCAGTATGTATTGTTGAATTATCTCTTGTTTGTCAAGTCCATAACAGAATGACATAATACATTTTTCACAGGTAATTGCCATTTCTTAACTGAATAATAATGAGTCCAATTCCAAAAGACATGCTGTTGGTATAAGTGACTTACTGTAGTGTAAGCCTGATGCACAGGTAGAACTTGTACCAAGAGCAAGTCTTTTGGAATCTGGCCTAATGGGTTCATTAGTTCATAAGTAATTAATGTGCCTCCACCAAGTTACAATCCTTAAGAACCAGCCACAGACAAGGGAGTCTCACTCACCCAAAAATAATTTTTTAATATGTTAAAATACAAATACAGTAGAAAATTAAAAACAAAATACACAGGATTAAGTGATTTTGTCCGTTTCTCCAGACTTCATCAGAAACAGAAAGCAGTCTATCTTATTCTTTTAAATATCCCACCTTATAAAACACATGACCATGCTTAACCAATCCAGTTTTGACAAGTACATAACAAACAGGCAGACTATTCTATACCGTGTAAAATTTTAACCTAAGGATACATCCAGCTGAAACATGCTCATTCAAACTGGGGGAACTGTGGCATTTAGTCTTAGTTCCCACTGCAACTCACTAGCTTCAATTAAATCTTCCCAAGGTCCCCCCTAGGATCCTTCACAATGTTAATTAAACCAAAAAAATACAAAATTATGTTCAGGGAAATTCACATTATGTTTTGCCAAAGAATTGTTCAGGTTCATCTTTCTTATGTCCAAAGAACATTCGTATATTTTTTCTCTCAACCTTCTTTGTGTTTTTCCCACATAAAACCCGTTACATTTCTGACAAAGAGCCAGATAAACAATCCCTTGGGTGTTACAATTGCAATAAAACCTAGCCTTTATTTTGATACCATTAACCATAACTTGGTCACTTACCAGAATATATTTACAATGGCCACAAAAGCCACATTTGAAAGTGCCAGCTTTTTGTTGCTTATAACCACACATGAGCTACAACTACCTTCCAACATGTTTTTTTATAGATCTACCCTTCCGATAGACAAACGTTGGCCTATCCCCCAAATTATCTAAAATGCCATTGAAACAAGAAAAAACAAACCAATATTTGTTCACCACTTCCCTGATATAAGAATCCTGGTTATCAAAAACAGGGGATAGTAAAGGGACAATATATCCATTTAGCTAGGGTGGTATCAGAGGATATCCATTTTGTGTTGTAAAGCCAGTTCTTGGTCGAGATTTTTCTGGCACGTGGTTACTCTGTAAAGCTGGTTTCTGCAATAAGATCTGAGGCTGCTAGTAAAAGGGATAAGGGGGAGATTCTGCCATTATTAAAATCTTCAAGTTTAGTGGTAGAAATGTTTGCCTCTATCCCCATTTCAAAAAGTAACCATCATTTAACTTTTGTCACAGAACACTGTTTAGAAGATTCTTATATCAGATTACATTGTGATGGATCGGGGGGGGGGGGGTCTTGGGAATATTTGATTGAAGCTAGAGAGCTGCGGTGGCAACTAAGACTAAATGCCCCCCCCCCCCCCCCAGTTTGAATGAGCATGTTTTGATTGGATGCATCCTTAGGTTAAAATCTTACATGGTGTAGGATGGTCTGCCTGTTTGTCATAAATGTGTCAAAACTGTATTGGTTGAGCTTGGTTATGTGTTTTATAGGGTGGAATATTTAAATGAAGGAGAGAGACTTTTTTCTGATTGTGATCCTCACTTGCCTGTGGCTGGTTCTTAAGGGTTGTAACTTGGCGGAAGTTCTGCTTCACTATTTTTTGTTCTTGGCTTCAGTAATTAATAAGCCTGCAGCCAAGAACACCATCAGCTGCTCCAGAACTCACCCTGTTTGACTTGTTCAGAGTCATGCAGAAGGCAAATTAAGGCTGTGGGAATCAAAGCCTACATTACAGGAAGCAGCTCATTGACTTAATCCTCTTCTCTAAACTGCCAGACTATAAAATAAATCCACTCACCTGGTGAGGGAATAGAACCCACAGCTTTCTGATTTTCCAGCACCAAAGGCAAACGTGTCTTACCTGTTAAGCCACTGATGCTTTAACTTAAATTCTGCTTTGATGAGAGGTATTTGAACCAGATAAGCAAAGGATTTTACCCTTACATCTCTTACAATAGACCATTCAGCTGTCCTGACAGAGTTGTCTTAAAAATGTTAACAATATGTTTGTAATCTGAACAAGGCTTGCTGTCTTTCTTTCCAGATCTTGTAATTATACTATTACATTTTGTCTTGAATGATAAGCCAGAAAAAGTTTGTTTCCCAAGTGTGTGTGTGTGTGTCTGAACCTCTGCTACATTAAGTCCTGAAGGAGCAACCACCTGTTTCAAAAGTCATGGCTGTCGGGTAATGGAATTCAAGTAGTTGAACTTGGTCCCATTCTGCCTTTTTATACTTTTCAGTCACAAAAGCAGCGGATACCAGACAAAGAGTGTAGCTGTCAGGCTCACTTTCATGCCATTTTCTTCCCTCTGTCCCAGACAGGACCAGTGGAACCTGGACAGAAGTACTGCCCATCTCATTATTCCTTTGTTTAACTATTTTTTTGTTAATGTACTCCTCTACATTCTGTGTCATTTTAACATCCCTGTGCTTGCAGTATTGCAGTACTTCTAGAATGTCAATCGTAATTGGTTCAGTGGCTTGAGAAGCATTTTCATTGTTCACTTTATTTCCCAGAGAGGGTAATGGGACATAATCACACACCACAGAGTATCTGAATAAGTACTTTGCACTCCACTTCAGCTATCACCAGCTATAGATAATCAGGCAGCCCCTTCTCCTTGGAGCTAGTAATTTAATAGTGTTGTTCTCCCCAAGTAAGATGCCATTCTCCATCTTGGCTATCCTCACTCCTCACTGAAAGAAGGTCTTTTGGCATCTTCTAGTAGCAGGTAGGGAATGTCCCTGGTGCCCTGGCCAAATTACTCTCCACTCTTACCCCACCCCCCCGTCTCCTCTGAAAATAAGTATTTGACCTAGTTTGACTATCCTAGTCAAAAAAAGTAAATAAAATGAAATTGTTGTAATGAGCTCCATGGAGCAGAGGGATAACTGTCAGGAAGTATACCCAGATGTCTGGATGGTCTAAACTAACTATAGCAGCATACAGTTTGTACAAAATTTCCTTCACATGACTGTACTGCTAGACCATATGATAATAGTCTGCATATAGAAGATTACAATGCCAATAGGTGTGGCTCAAGTTTACCTTTAGTATGGGGCCTCATCGGTGAGTATTGCCACTAATGTACAACATTGTTCCACATAAAGTGTGGAATAAATGCCATTTTCCTCCATTGCCCAAGCACTTGCTCTCACCCTTCATTTTTGACTGGACTTTGGGTTATGTGAAACCGCAGTCCTTTGTAAAACTAAGCATAGTTTTAGACACTTTCTTCCTGACCTTTTATTTGTCCATGTATGTGTCCATGACTACAATAAAATCACCCCCCGATTAAAATAGAGTCCCATTACCTGACTTAATTAATAGCCTTAGAGAAGGCCATAATATGTGATGGGTCATTCTGATTAGGTCCATAAAAACAACCTAGAATGAGGGATAGTCACTATGCCTTAATCTTAAGGACCACCCATCTTCCATGCCTATCATATTTGACAACTTTAAGTTCCAAGTTTAAGCATGTACTGACCAGCACAGCCACCCGTCTTGTGGCCCCTTTGGCACTGCTGTGAGCCGTCCATCCTTTCCAGTGCTTCAGTATAAGATTAAGGTATTTAGCCATATGTTTTGTCTTTTGCAAAAAACAGCATGCAGTTTTAGTTTAACAATTTCAGACATAACAGGCTACCCGTTATGCATGATAGTCATACCTGTAACATTCCATGTAACAGCTCTAAGTTGTTAAACCACAAAGCATAAGAGCAAACACTAAATCCTCAGTAAAAACAGATCACTATCTATCAGTACACAGTGAATTTACAATACATTAACAGCCAATATTTATGCTTGTGGGCAAGAAAAGTAGGGGAAAGGTTCCATCTGTGACTACAGGATAAATCCCAACAATTTCTGCAGAGAAGAGCAAACACAGTTCCTGCAGGATGCCCTGTATCCTGTTGAAAATATTCTAAAAGAAAAACTGACAGCTTCCAAGAAACATAGTGAGTTGCTAGCAACAGTCTGTTAGTGTGTGCTGCTAGAGATCAGTTGTCAAGGGATTGAGATGGCACAGTCATTGAATTTCCCATCTCAGTAATTCCCATATCAGTTGTCCAGAAAGAGATGCCATCCTCCAAAGCCACCTCCTGTCTATTCAAAGGAGCAAAATGGTTGATTAAGGGAATATTCACCACAACCCAGGCTTATTTCCCTCTTTATTTCCCCATAAAACCTGATGAAGAGGACCTGTTCACCATGTCCTGTTTCATTCTTTTGCCCACTGGTAGTTTGTTAGGTAAAACCACCTCCAAATTGTCCATCCTACATTTACCTTCTTGTGCAGCCATGACATCCATAGTAACATTCTGATCTGCAGTCCTACCTGGCTTGGTCTGCAGACAGCCATCCAAATAAGCATGGGCCTCTTCTGGGTTGTCAAAGACTTTTAAACATCCTGAAAAGTCAATATGCAAGGCAGCAGAGAAATGCATCTGAAGCACTTTCCTCTCAATTCTTTTACCCTCCTGATGAATGGAACCATGCTCTTGCATTTCAAAAATAATGCATTACTGTAATCTGGTTCCACCCTTTTACTTGCCCAGCATCTGACAATCTTGCCCCAATTCTCTTCTTCACCCTGTCATTATATTTCATGAAACTACAGACCTTCGCATTTTGGAGATTTTCTTCCTTGTCCTCAGCTGAAAATTAGCTCCTACCCAGTCAGACATTCCTGGTAGTCAAATGTCAGTAAATAAACAAATAAATGAAACACATAGTCATATGCCTGGTCAGGGTAGAAGATGGATATTTAGTTGTCACCCTGTGCACCCTTTCCAACACTGGTGATGAAGGGAACTGAAAATAATATCCAGTAACTGCTTTCTCACAAGGCCTAATGGGTCCCCTCCTTCCTTGCCTTCAGGAATGTCAAATGACTCATAGGTTCTTCCTTCGGTTGCAGTTCTCAGATTTATTCATCTTCAAATCCATGTGGCATGACTTCCATTACAACTGTGTCTGGTGTCCCTGCACTACAAGAGTCTCTTTCTGTGTTGCTAACTCTGCTTTAAGCAGCAATTGCAGTCTTAACCTCCTGTAATGCTTTATCTTGCTTAGGAGACACCACTTTGAACAAAGCTATGTTTTACAGTTTGACCTCAATCATTTTTATATGAGTGTTTAGATATTCAGCCACCTGATCCCATCCGTTCATTGTCCTGGAACCCCACCCCCCACCATATAGGGTTGTCTGTGTGACCGAAACAAGACGTTGCATATTTAAAACAGAAAAAAGCAACAAAACACCATTGCTGAGAGAAAGAATCAGCAAGTCCTTAATGCACCAGAACACTAAAATGGAGACCCTGAGATAAGATGAAACACCACTTGGATGCTCTTTGTGCAGCTTGGAGCCACATACTTAAACATGCTTCCCTTGCACATTCCCATGCACCTTCATGACACATTTCTGAACGTGGATGATACATTCCTTCACGTTCCATGAAGATCCTATCATAGTATGCTGATCATTATTCTCACTGCTGTAGTAGCCTATTGTTGCATCCTGTCAAGGATACAGCACATTGTCCAACTTCTCAAAGTTCTAACCCTCTCCTAAAACCTCTCATATACAGCCACTCCGGCAGCCTATTGGTTACTCCCTTTTGAAGAGAAGTATAAAAGCAGCCAGAGTAACTAAAATTCTTCAGTGCTTTCTTCCTGTCTCATGCAGATGTGTCACTGTGACTTCACCTATGCAACAGTCTACCACGCTTCCTGTCAGACAGTTAATACAAGTTTTGTATAAACTTTCCACATGTATAAATTAGATTTTGAATGTGTTTTAGTGTATGTTTTGTGATAAAGAGCAGTATGTCATTTTAAGAATACGTTTTTTTTGAGGCACCTTACATTTACTGGCTCATTAGGGATTGTTTTCTAGGATATGGCTGTCCTTTATTGTCTTAGGGTTATATTTATGTATTTCTGATTTTTAAAGTGTTTTGGACAATCAGGAAGTATTTTACTAGGGGAATAATGAGATTATAAGTAAATGCTTCAGCTTATTTTTGCTTTACCTCGGTTTTATGCTTATACTGGGCAGCTGATTTACTTAGTTCCATCTTATTTTTTAGACAGGGAATTCTTGTGTGCTGTTTATTCTTCTTTGTTGTGGTGTCAATTTAATCTACTGTGTTGTGTTGTCAATTTGATTGGACTGGAAGGCTGTATGCTGTTTTATGCTTACTAGTTGCAACTTACCTTCTGACATACTTCAGGCATACCTTACCTGCAAACAGGTTTCTTTCACTGCCTACAGCATGGATACTCCTGTCCTTCTGGTCCCACCATCTACTTCCATACCCTGGGCTACTGATGGAAACAAAAGTACCATCCTCGAAAAACTGGAGTTAAACTGGCAGTTCAGGCTGGACATTCACCACCACCCTGGTCTAAACTCAAGCATTTCCATCAGAAGTGTGCTTGCACTCAGGAAACTAAACCATAAATTACACACCTACAACATCTGTATTGTTTAACCCAGGACTTGGATATTAACTGGTAATTAACTCTTTCATATTACTAGCCACAGTTAAAGCCAATCGGGAAACTAGATAACTGCATCTTCATTGGTAAAGTGTTTCTGTTGAACTAGCAATACAGGAAACAAGCCACTGCATTTATTTTTAATTTTTTTTTATCTCAAGATATGTAGAAACTTCAACAGTAACTGTTAGGAGTTTGAAAATGCTTTTGCCACGTGATGTGAACAAACTTAAAGCAGCAACTTTCAGGTATTTGGGACTTGGGCTTTCCTTTTGTTATTCAGAGTGAGAAAAGGTGGCCAAACACTCCTACTTTGATTGACAACTTGCACCCATACTGATTACATCAGCCTCTTACATCATTGTTCAGGATCCATGTTATCACCCCCCTGTATCAGGAGATTGGTTAACTGCCCTTTCACCAGATCCTTCCCAGTTTACAGCCCTTATCTAGCCAGGCACAGTGCTATTTAGCCATCTTATGCACTGACTTCACAACTTGAAACCTGAAGAGAGATTGAATCTAAATAGAAGAGCCCATACCTCTCAACCTCTTAGAGCAAGAAATCTGGACAAAGACCCAAAAGTAAGGAATTTTTTTAAAATATTGCTCTTACAGACTTAGAAAGTTGAATAACAGGTTTTGCATTAGCATGAATTCCTAAGGATATTAAGCCTGAAAGTCAAATGTCATTGTTTTCTGACTTTAGTCCTCAGTTTCTTGCCAAAAAACTACAATTTTATAAGAACTGGCCAAAAATATGAGTAAAAAATCTGGACATTCTGCGAAAATCTGGATAGTTGAGAGGAATGGAAGAGCCCTCACTTACTCCTAGACCCAGGACAAGGCTTGACAGTGAAGCCCACAGACTGGAACACCATAGAATCATACTCTGAGACCAGTGGCATTCTCCTGCTCACTGTGGATAACCCAGAGCAGCCAGGTATAGATGTTCTAGCCACTTGGCCTGCATGTAGCAGCATCATTTCTGTAATCTGTAGTACAGCTAAAATTGTTATCCCATGGCACTATGCCATACTGCTGTATTCTTTACACCATGCTTAAAGAACGTCTGAGATAGTTATTTTTATTCAAGGTTTTGTATAGTCTGCAGTTCATTACTTAATGGGTATTTATCCTATGGGCACAAAAAGCCTATATAAAAAGTTCTGAGGTCTCAAACTATACTTCAGTTTTTTCTCTTTTTGTGCACATCAGCAAGCTCTCTAAAAATGAGTACTGTGACTTGCTTCCACTGTAAGTAAGCTATTTCAAAAAATGTGATCACTTAGTGTGGCTCTAAGTGGCTACACCCCCTACACATAAAAAGGTCTGAATTCATTAAGAAGAAGAATGGGAACTGGTCACAACAGTCATGATGTGAGCCTCTTATAAGCAGGCACTGTAATTCGTTTTGCCAAACAAGAGAAGATTAGTCTTACATAATGTATTTCAGAAAATATGAGCCCCATAAAAGTGGGCATGGCCTGCTCTATTACATCTAATACAAACATTGATGAGGACAATTCAGACTGGAAAAAGTTCTCTAGTAAAGCTTTCATTATTTGCTTCAAGGAATGAGCCCCTCAAAGGCAGATACAGCCTCTAATATTTCATGTGATACAAAACAGGCTGATAGTCTGGTGATAGCCTCATAAAAGCAGGCATTTTTAATGATCAAACTGTAAACTACTCTGTTAGATGGACCTGATAAATCTCAGGGGAAAGTGTTTTTTTTATAGTTCTGTAGTAGTAGTAGCAGCTTGTGGTGTGTTGTTTTTTTGTTAAAAATAAACTTTTAAACTAAGAATGAGGTTCTACAGGCTTCTGAGGTAGTAAAGCTTCATGGGTCTTTTTGGAATATCCAAATAAGGGACTGACCGCTAAGCTTTGGGATATGGAAAAACAAGTCGAAGATCCCAGATTTTCTGGACTAATCCTTTGTAATCTGTTTCTTGTTAATCATGTTGCCCTCTGGTCAGAGGTGGTATACCAGACCAGACTCAAGCTTTCTGGATTACCTCTAGTGTTCTCTCTCCAAGGAAGAGGATGAATTTTCCGACGATTCTGATGTTGATAGAGATTGGGTTTATTCACCACAACATTCTTTAGCTCATGCCTCTGATTCTATGGATAGTGAGACCGAAGTGGAGCAAATGAAACTCTTCTCTTTCCTGAGACCATTTCCAGACTGAGGGATGTATTTGCTTGGGAACAGACAGATGTTGCCCCAGAGTTGGGCAGATGGTATGTTTTACTTGAACAAGAAATCCATATTTGTACACCCATTTGTCCTATTTTGTCTGCTTTGGAGGACACATTAAAAGCTGCCTGTAATACTCCTGATTCTCTCCCATTAGTTCCTAAAAAACAGGTAAATTATATAGAATTTCACAGGCAATACATTTCTCTGTACTCATATTACAGCTGATGATGATGTAATCACTCTTATGGCTCAGGCAGGGAAAAAACACGTTGCCTACTCCAACCCGGTTCTTGGGGATAAGGAGGAGAGATGGTTGGACAGACAGGGTAAGTGACCTTTTTTCTTTTTACGCATTAGCCTTCAGAATTCAGAATTATTAGGTCTGTATGTTGAAGTTCATTTTGAAGTGTGCTAAAAGCTTGGAAAATTTTTTTTTCCTGACCCCGAAGGTTTTTCTTATGTAAGTCAGATTGGATCTGACTTGTCTCAAGTTTTTCAGCATGCCTTAGAGTGTCTTATTGTGCTGATATTGTTTCTAGGTTGTCTACTTCGCCTACTGTTTTGAGGAGATTTGTGTGGGTATTTAACCTAAGCTTTTCAGATGACTTAGACATTTGAGTTCTCCACTAGATTCAGAAGTTTTGTTTGGGCTTGCTGCCACTGTTGTACTCCAACAATGAGAAGACAAACTTAAATTAATGCAGGGAGTTTCTAGGATTTTTTTCCCATATAAAAGTCTTCCTTTCTAAAACCTGTTCCCCTTTCAAAGGACAGAATAGGCAGAGAATGTAGCCTGGTAACAAGCAGGCTCACAATATAAAATGTCGGGAGTTTAACAAACCAATCCCCACCCCCCAAAAAAAGAAATTTTTCAAAAAAGGGTCAGATACCTGCTTCAGAGTAACTATGTTAAAGATCTAGTCACCGTTCCCCATACTCCTATTATCTTTGCTCCCTCCACCTTCAGATTGTCTGTTCTTTAGCTTGATGTTGAATATCTTCAGAGAAAAGTGTTTAAGGTGATTCTGGAGGGATACATCTGGCAATGGATAGATTCTTCTCTTCCTTTTAGTTGGATCCTCCCCCCATACCCATCCACCCACCAAACCAAACAAACTTGTTTACTCAGGTGCTCCAGCATGTTAGAACCAGGTGTCAAAATACTTAGAAAGGAGATTCCATCCCAGAATGTTCCTAGTTCCAAAATAGGAGCACTTGTGGAGACCAATTTTGAATAGTTCCTTCCTCCAGTCAGTGTTAGCCCTTCTCCCAGAGGTCTCTGTCATGGGAAACTTAAACCTCAAAGATGCTTACCATTACATTTCAATAGCATACACATTCAAGAGTTTCCTAAGATTTTGAGCATCTGGTTCACACTATCCGTTATCTGCATTACCCTTTGGGCTATCTACTGTATCAAGGGTATTTACAAAGTGACTAGCTTCTGTGGTGGCTGATTCCAGGCTGCAAGATATCCACATTTTCCTTATTTAGATAACTTGCTTATTTGTGCAGAATCTGTACTCATATGCCTGGAATCCTTAAAGATTTCATCCCTCCTAACTCATCTGGAGTTATAAACATACAGAGATCCTGCCTGTGTCTGTCACACAAGATTATGTTTTTAGGGTACTTCTTATAGACAGTCATGAAAAAAAACATTTTATGTCAGACAAATTGGAAACTTATCAGGAAGTACTCCAGAACTTTTGTCATCTAACTCAAGCTTTAGCCAGAGAATTCCTCAGAACTGTAGGCCTTATGGTTCCCACTTGCAAGACTACACGTGAGAAAGATCCCGTTTTTCCTAAAAACATGTGGACCCAGCATCTTCACCACCTAGATTTTCAAATCCCAGTGCCACATTGATAGAGGGATCAGATGGCTCTCAATTCATGAATTTCTCTGGTTTCCTGCCCCAAAGCAATCGGCCTTGATAGACTCCTCAGTGTTCACTTGGAGTGCAGTTTCTATGGATGTAAAAGTTCAGTGTCTGTGGGACACTTCAGACAAACAAAAACACATAAATGTCAAAGAATGTTGGCTGTGATTCAACCTTTAAAAGCCTTACATCATCTTAGGCAACTAGGATCTCTTCAGGTGATTACAGACTGCACAAAGTGATGTTGTACTTTTATATAAGGGGGTTACAAGTCGTAACAACTGTAGTGCTTGGGAGTTAGCTCTTCAACACTCCCTAACTATTCAGGCCTCTTACATACAGTCAGGGAAAAATGTATTGGCAGAGAGACTCCGCAGATCCTGGACAAATCCTCACAAGTGGAGACTGGATTGATCAGTCTGGAGTCTCAAGTAGAGCTGTTCACCTCTTTCAACATTAACAGCTAGACACAATTTTGTTCTAGGAATCTTTAAAAACAACTTGCAGAAACAATGGCCTTTCATTCCTCCTGGTCAGGTATGTTCCTAAATGTGTTTTCCACCCTTTACAGTGATTTGCATGGTACTTCTGAAGATTCAGAAAGCAGTATAAAAAATAATTGTGGTGACTCTCTTTTGATCCAGGCAAAATTGGTTCTTCCGACTTGTGGCAATTACCACAATCTTCTTCACATACTGGCTCTCCTCATGCAGGATAAGAGGAGATTGATACACCCCAACATTAAGCAACTTAACCCGGATGATTCAATTTTGATACCTTTTGGGCACCTTCTTCATAAGGATGTGCAGCAGGTACTAAAGGAGGCAAAAAAGCCTGCAGCTGGAAAGTAATATGTTGGCAAATGGAAAAGATTTTTCTGGTTCATGCCTGGCCAGTATCCAAGGCCCCATCAAGTCATTTGATAAAATATTTAACCATCTGGGGTACAATTACTATCATCTGGCCTTTTGTATGCTTCTGTCAGTGTATTTTCAGCTTGTCTGCCTGTGAATTACTCTCTTTCTTCTCTGTTTGGGTTTAAACAGTTTCTGAAAGGGGTGTTGCATATGAACCCCCCCTTCCCCCGGCAAACAAATACCTCCATCATAGGATCTCAGTATTGTACTGGAGAAACTGACTTTTCCACCTTTTAAACCTGCCTCTGGCTGAGTTGAGGTTCATTACTTGGAAAACTGTTAACTTGTTTCTCTGATATCTACAAGGCTAGTATCTGAGTTGCAAGCTTAACTGGTTTTACATAGAGATAAGGTCACTCTGTGTACTAACCCCACATTCATGGCTAAGGTTGTAGTTTACTTTGAATCAAGCCTTCAGTCTCCCATTTTTTTTTTTTTATCCAGAGTCAGAAAACATGGGAGAACAGGATGTTCTTCGTGTTTCACTCTTGTAGTTATCACATTTGGGTTATCCCTGCCAGGGTAGCCCTTAGCCAGCCCGAATACCAGAGGTTTAGTATTTCTGTGTCGGATGCTGTCCCTTCAGGACTGATGTCAGGTTGTCAGTAGAATAAAGTAAGGCAGCCGACGGCATTACATCAGTCTTTCTTGCCGCGGAGCCCAAAGCAGAAGCAGTTTGCATGAGTGCCAGTCGGCTGTTACCTGAGTTTCATCATCTGAATTGAAGCTGAAGTCTTCTAAAGCTAAGTACCCCATTGGGGATCCCTTTTTCTTGCTCTAACCGATGTCAGAAAAAGTTAACAATTAATCTCGCCTGTGGAAAGCAAATACCACACTGAGACTTTCATTCTTACTGCGTCACTTGCTTAGGCCCAGATCCTGACATCCCTCACTGTCGCTTTTGTGCTTTGTTCAACGCCAGAACTGTATGTTGTTGGGCCCTTATTGTAGCTAGATATTTTTGCTCTCAGTCCTTGAATTCCAGTATGGCTTCGATAAGCCATCCGACAGCAGATCTTCCGAAAAAACGTAAGGATAAAGACAGAGACAGACCGCACAGGTCCAAGACTACCGACGTCACTTCCATTAAATTAGTCATCAGTTCTCCGGTCCTCAGTGAGGCGCTTTCGCAGACCCTGATGTCTGCTTCTGTGAATTTGCAGGCCATTACCGAGACCCTTTCAGAGTTTGGTATGCCACAAAACTCTTCTTCAACTACGGAACCTGCGGTTGTCTCTCCCTTGGATGGGTCTGGAGCCGCTGAGCAGGCACAGGCTTCCAAGGAAGTACTTCGCACTACCGATTCTCGACACAAACCAATGTATTCTTTCATGTCTACCATTCTTTTGAAAACTACCGAGTTTATAAGGCCCAAGAAACCGATGACTCAGTCTCAGACACCTGCTTCCTTGCCTCAGTCTCAAATGCTTAAAATAACAGAAGACCTTATAATGCCGATCAGGGGAAGCCAAGTTTCCCCTTCCAAAAGGAAAATAGATCTGTCCCCAGTAGTTTTGTCTGAATAGGAGTCTGATGACTTTGATGCATCTGAATATGAAGACATGCAACCTCTCTCTGCTTATGAGGATTCTGATGCAGAGGAATCCATTCCTACAGCCCCTCCACCCGAGGAGTTTTCCTTTGGGGAAACCCTTCATACTTTATGGGAGCATTTCCAATGGGAATGTCAGGACTACCCTCAGTCTAAAAAGAGACTCAGAGAATTCTTAGATCTTACACAGCACAGGCCCCTGGTCATTCCTTCTGTCCTGGATGTTGTGGATGATGTTTTCTTGGAATCTAGTTTGACTCCTGACACCCTCCCTCCTGCTCCCAGAAAACCTGACAGGTATTACAGAGTCCCTGACTCACAGAAATTTCTTTTCAAATATCTTACTGCTGACCCTGAGGTTATTTCTCAAGGGCCTAAAGGAATTAAAGCAACTTCTGCTAAGAATCCCACACCCTCAGATAGGGATTCCTGAGCACTAGACATATGGTTTAAAAAAGTATAAACCTCAGCTACTCTTGCTATCAGAGCACTAAATTGTCAGTTCCATATGCTAAAATTTTAGCAGCACACCATGGAACTCCTCAAAGAAAAAATATCATTTTTTCCTGCTTGTGCAGAAAATAGAGTTAATGCTTTCTGCAAGTCAGGTAACTAAGCACACCTTTCACTGTGGTTTTGACGCCCTAGAAGCATCTTGCAGGGCAGCAGTCACTGGTTTTGTCCTTAGCAGGCATGCTTGGCTTAAGGAACAGCCCTTGCCAGACCATGTCAAATCCAAATTATTGGATGCACCCTTGCACAAAGACAACTTACTTGGCACCTAGGCAGAGGAGGTCTTAAAAAAAGATGGAAGAAAAAGCAAAATCTATGAAGACAGTTAAGAATTTCCTGCAGGTCCAGCCACCCAGGTTCAGTAGACATTGCCCCTCAAAACACTGGTCCTTTCCTGCCACTTCCAGGTCAGTGCAGCACAGACCCCGGGGAAGCAGATCCCCCAGACAACAGCCACAGGAAATGCAGAGAACAAAGTAATGGAGTTCCTACACTTCAAAACCAGGGAGTGCTAAGCCACCCCCTCATGGTAAGAACTCACAATGACTCTCCACTTCCTCCCCCTTCCTCTGCCCACCTGCACTTGCCCCTAAGAGGAAATCTCTCCTTCCACGCAAGCACCTGGGCCACCATTACCAACTACTGCTGGGTCCTCAACATACTGTCCCAGGGATACATATTTTCTTTCCACACACTACCAACCCCAAAAAGGTTCCCAGATCTTCCTCCAAACCAGTGGGCAGAGCCCAAAAAGCAAATCCTTGCCCTGCTTTCTATGAGGGCAATAGAGCACGTTCCTGCAGAACAAATGGGCAAAGTTTTCTACTCCAGGCTCTTGCTGGTACCCAGAAAAAAGGGCACCTGACAACCCATCCTCGATCTACCCATTCTAAACACCTTTCTGGTGATACCAAAATTCAAAATGCTCACCCTCCAGCATCTACTTCCTATGCTCTCCAAAAATGCTTGGTTAGCCACCCTAGACCTAAAAGAGGCCTACCTCCTCATCCCTATCAGGGAATCATGCAGAAATTATCTACAATTCATGGCAGGATCTCTGCACTTTCAGTTCTCTGCCTTTCCTTTTGGCTTATCTACTACTGCCAGAGTTTTCACAAAATGTCTGGCTCCCGCCATTGCTTTTTGCAGACAAAGAAATATTCAAATTTACCCATACTTGGATGACTGCCTAATTCAGGCAGACAGGTAAAGCTGTTCAAGCACCTGGCTTTTGTAAAGGCCCTACTGACCTCCCTATGGTATACAATCAATGAAAAGAAGTCCAAACTAGTACCCAACCAGAATATTATATTCCTGGGAGCAACCCTGGACACAGCATCCCAGATGACATTCCTTACTCTAGAAAAGCAAACTTACCTGACGGTCTGTTTCTCTCAAATAGCCACCAGACCCCAGTTTTCCACAAGGAAAATCCTGCAAGCTCTGGGGTTCATGGCATCTTGCGTTCTACTCATTTCCATATGTCAGACTGCATATGAGGAAACTTCAATGGTACCTAAAAAGCCTTTGGTGTCAACGCTCTCAAGATCTGGAAACTCTTATACTAATGATACCTTGCCTAAGGAAAGATTTTCTATGGTGGGCAGCAGCATGCTACCACAACAACGGACTACCCTTTTCTCCACCCCACGCTGCCCAGACCCTCACCACAGACTCATCAGACTATGCCTGGGTGCACAACTGGATGGCAGGTTGATACAGGGCCAATGGAGCCCACATTAAATATATCAGCACATCAACTAAAAAGAGATGTTAGCTGTTGAGCACGCATTGACAGCTTTCAAGCCTAGCCTCCCCATAGATGCTGCCACTGACGTACTTGCTAGCGTGTTAGTGACCACTCGTAACCATTATTTAAGGGTTCCTTCCTCCCATCAAATACCTACATCAATTAAGAGGATTCGCCCAGAAAATACTGTGGACCCAGCAAGGAAGTTTGAGAGAACTCAAGCCTGAAAGTAGTGCATACCACACGTAACCATTATTTAAGGGTTCCCCTTTCCCGTCAAATACCTACATCAGTTAAGAGGATTTGCCTAGAAAATACTGTGGACCAGCAAGGACGTTTGAGAGAACTAAAGCCTGAAAGTAGTGCATGTATGTTAACTTTCTTGGTTTAGTGTACTTTACATAGTGTACTCCCTTAAGGACAGCGGACTGACTTTAGTGTGGTCAAATGCTGCATCACGGATAAGCGGCAGGCACCCCCCCCATATTTGTTATCTTTTTAGTTATACTGCACTGCTTTTCCTCTTTAATCTAGAGTGCACCTTTACCTCTTCTTACCCATCCTGCCCACACTCCAGCTCCTTGAAATACACAACACATCTCTGATACCGACTATTTTGTTTGAATTAGTTTAAATTCACTTAACTGCTACATAACTACCTTCCACCCATATAGGATACATATTTCAGTAGTAAGCTCTCTTTCATATAACACTGATAGTCGCTCAAACTCTCCAGTCTCTTGGACTACTGACTCTGCCCACTCCGTTCACTACGCACACTCCGCTCCCATACCCCCATTCCCACCCACCCTCATATCAGTTACATTTATTGTTAGACACCACACCCGCCATCAGTTCCCTCCCATCCAATTAGAGTTTCACACCACACATATCACTCACAAACCAACAACCTTCACTACACCCTTACAATCACGCATTATTAGAATACCAAACCCACATAGCTTAAAATACTACCCTTAAACACTCTTCACTAAACAGGATGAACTACAAACAGTCCCACTTACTAAAAGCACTACTCTACCTATTTACTATCATCACCTTTCTCCTGCTCTCCTACCTCTCCTCTTACCACACTCAACTACATATCAGTACCCCCCAATGACAATTTGAACCTATATCCACTCCCCTGAAACTTTGTAACTTCCCTATCACACCACTAAAACTCACCTACTCTAGATCAGTCTCTTACTCCCACTACAAACTCTCAGTCAGAACTAACCCTCATTCCTCACTAAGACAAACTAAATTACTACACAAACTAACTAAACTGTATCTTCACCTGCTCCACAAACTCATTCGCTGTGGTGACATTCACCCCAATCCAGGACCCACCACAACACCTAACACAGACTCTAATCAGCTAAATCCCCTATACTATTTAACTGCCTCCTCTCTCCTCTTCATAAACATAAATACAAGATGTATACTTAACAAAATTCAGGACCTTCATGCCCTACTAGCTGTATATAAACCAGAAGTAGCTGTGCTAACTGAAACATGGCTTAAACCAGAACACCATGATAATGAGATTACAGCCCCAGGCTGTAACATCATATGGAGAGAGAGTAGAGAAAAGGGGAGGTGGCATCACTATATTGTTCCAAAATCATCTCAGCATTGAACAAATTGATTATAACACCCAAGAAATCAAAGATGTTGAACTAATCCTTGCCAAACTAAAACTAAACTCAAACAAACATGTAATTATTGCAGGTGGCTACTTTCCACCAGGCAATAACACTACTATAATGGAAAGCCTGCTAAACTGGATCTTAAACTCCATGCCACAAGAAACTGTTCTATTAGTGACTGTAATATTGACTGGCTGAACTGCTCTAGCCACATTAACCTCCATAGATTTACCCAAATTATGCATACCCCAACCAGAACAGACAAAACCTCCAAACGTGACTCCATCTTAGACTGGATTCTGTTATCTGAAACCACTCTAGCATGGCACGTTAGCTGTCTACCTGATAGTCTAAGTGATCATCAACCGACCTACCTAATTCCGGACATACCCCATTACATAAGCTAACCCAACGTCAGAGTAATACGTAATAAAAAGACCTTTAAAACAACTGACTTCATCAATTCACTGCAAAGCTGTAAGTGGACACTCCTAAAACTACTATCTCTAGATGAGGCTGTACAGTACTTTAACTCCACTTTCCTACAAATCCTAAAGTATAATGCCCCCTCCCGAACCATAAGACTGAAAGCTAACTATGCTGCATAGCTAACTAAATATACCAAGACTACAATGAAAGAGAGGGATCTGTCCTGGAGTCAATATCAAAAGAACAAACCCAGTAATCTGAGGCAAACTTTCCAAGAACTTCACAACAAAGCCAAAAAAACAAATCAAACTAGACAAAAGTAAAAACTACAAAAACATGCAGGAGAAATATGCCAATAACCCTAAGAAATTTGGAGCTACAATAAATGGTATAATCCACCCAAATAAAGCCACTACACCAACCCCAGCACTACCAAACAACCATGACAACATTCCCACACAATTTAACAAGTTCTTTACCAAAACAGTCCAAACCCTTACCAATGCCCTCAATACCACTAGTAGCCCTATACCAGGTACTAGCAAAACCCATCCCACTACTCAAAACAGTACCACCAACTTTTCCCTGCACCCTGTACCCACTAAAGTAATTTCCAAGCTCCTTAAGAAACTTAAACCAACCACACCAGCAGCTGACACCCTACCAGCCAAATTCCTTCAGATAGTAGCAGATGCCATAGCCTATTCCGTGTCCATCCTCATAAATAGGCCACTTGCAGAATTCAAAGTCCCCACCCTGTGGAAAACATCACATATTAATCCACTGCACAAAGGGGGCAACTCCTTAGAACTCACCAACTACTGCCAAATCGCAATTCTCTCACCTCTATCCAAAATATTAGAAAGAGTTGTGCATTCCCAACTACTTCAGTACCTCTTGCAAAACAACTTAATCTCCAAAACCCAGCATGGCCACTGCACCACCACAGAATTACTATCATTTACAGATGTAGTTAACCACAATAGAAACAAGGGACTATTTGTATCTTCCATTTTCTTAGGCTTATCTAAAGCCTTTGATATGGTAGACCATAATATTCTTCTCCAAACTCCATCTACCCTAAACCTCAGCCCCCCCCCCCCCCATATCATGGTTTACTAGCTACTTATCTGGTTGGTAGCAGGCATGGCATGACCAGCTGTCCCCCCTGCTGCCAGTATCCATAGGTGTCCCTCAAGGATCCATCCTTGGCCCACTACTGTTCACCAACCAAATCAATTCCTCCTCACTCACAGCATCAGTAGTACAATACGCAAATGACACCACCCATATAAGTGCCGCCCCCACCTTAAAGGAACTGCAAACCCTCACCCAAAACACTTTTACTCTAGCCGAAACATGGTTCACAAACATCAAATTTATTCTTAACCCCAAAAAAACTAAATTAATTCTTTTCAGCCCAGGTCATGCTCCCTCCAACAACAGTTTTACCATTCACTCCAAAGGTAACATTCAAATCACTTCAACTGCACACACTAAACTGTTAGGTGTAGAAATAGACAATAACCTTAAATTTGACATCTGTATAGCACAAACCATTAAGAAAGTTAATAAAAAACTAGGACTTCTCTATAGGAACAAACTGTTTATCACAAAACAATCCAAAGCTACTATTGCAAGTACTCATCTCTTGTCCAGCCTTCTATGCCTCTCCCATCCTTACAAATCTATGCCAGAATGATCTGAACAAAATGGAATCTTGTTATAACAAAATAGCCAAGTTTGCTACTGAAGCCTCATACAAATCCCACCGTTTCACCCTTAACCAACTCAACTGGCTCAAGCTACCTCAACTACTTCTGTTCAGTCAACTCATAATAGTGCATAATCTCTTCTACCTTCCAGGAAAGCCCCCCTGCACTACAATATTGAATTAACTCCCACATCCCTAACAGAGCCTTACGATCTATTTCCCAGAACCTAATAAGCGTTATCAGACACAAAAATGATGCTGGCAAATCTCTCTTTGCCTGCACTATTGCCAAAATCTGGAACTTACTACCTAGCCAAATAACCTCAACTACCTCCACTATTCAATTTAAGAAACTCCTGAGAACCCACTTCTCAAACAATTGGCTTTGTTCATGCTACTCCCCAGGTGAATTTGCACCAATACCTTGTTCAAGGATTCTACTAAAGGTCCCCTAATTCCTTTCTCTGTAAAGCTTAATAACCACTGGTTATTTCTGTAACAAAATATTGAGAGTACTCATAATTTAGACAGACAAAAAAAAAAAAGATTTATTGTTTTTATGTTTATATTTTGTATTCTATATAAACCCTATTGTTGGATTATAATCTTAACCTGCTGACTTTACTAAATGAATTGTCAAACTATACCTGACTTATGTTTCCATGGAACCTATATCTCTATATAATATTCTTTTGAAATGTCTTGTATGTCATGCTATTGGAGCTTTTCTCCCCGGGCCTCCGCTGAAAATGGATATGTATCCAGTCAGACTTTCCCGGTTAACAAATGTAAAATAAAATACAATAAATAAATAAATAATTCTTTCCCCAGGGGCTCTACTGATCAAAACAGGCAACACCACTGTGATGTGGTATATCAACAAGCAGGGAGGGGTTCACTCCTACCTTCTCTGCAAACTCGCCATGACCCTTTCGCATACAGCCTCATCCATGCAACTACACATGTTAGCACAATTCCTGCCAGGCTCTCTAAACTCTCTGGCAGCCAACTTAAGCAGAAATCTTCTGGACCCACACAAGTGGCAGCTAGACCAAAGAACCTTCACCCTACTAACTCAGAAATGGGGCACCCCGAAGGTCGACCTCTTTGCTTCCCACTCCAACCATCAGCTCAGCAAGTTCTGCACCAGGGAGCTTCACTGCAGGGCCTAGAAAGCGGATGCCCTATCCTTCCAGTGGATCAACCTCTCGGTCTATGCTTTTCCCCCAACTACCTCTCATTACCAGGGTACTGCTCAAAATAAGGGAGGAAAAACCTAGGACAATTCTAATTGCTCCAGACTGGCCTCGTCAGCATTGGTACTCACTGCTGTGCAGCCTGTCCTCTCTGCCACCATGGCATCTTCCTCAGATCCCAACCCTCCTAACCCAGAGGGAAGGAGAATTCATGCATCCCCAGTTGCAGACGCTCAGTTTGGCAGCATGGCTTATTCCCTGACCTCTGAACAAGCTGCCAATCTCAGTAAACAGGTTCTAGATGTTATACGTGAGGCCAGACGCCCTAGCACTAGAAAGTCTTATGCTGACAAATGGTAAAGCTTCTGCACCTGGATCCAGGCTAAGGGAGCCGATACAGCACAGCCCTTCCTACCTCTCATCCTGGATTACCTAGCTGACCTACTACACAGTGGTCTCTCCTTTTCCTCTATTAAAATTCATGCCTCTGCTATCTCTGCTCATTTCAACACTGAGCAACCACTTTTCTCACACCTTCTCATCAAAAGTTCCTAAGAGGGGCTAGCAACTTGAGGCCACCCAGAAGAGCACCTACCCCAGCTTGGGATCAATACTTTGTATTGGAAAAGCTCATCCTACCCCCACCTTTGAACCAGCAGCTTCAGCAGAGTTAAAGTTTCTCTCCTGGAAGACGGCCTTGCTTCTGGCCATCACTTCAGCCAGAAGAGTATCCGAGCTACAAGCACTCATGGCTGTAGAGCCCTTCATTATCTCCCATGCTGACAGGATGTCCCTCAGGACTAACCCATCCTTCATGCCAAAAGTGGTGTCCAGTGTGGCTCTCAATCAATCCATTAATTTGCCCACCTTTTTCCCTAACACACAAAACAAGGGAGAAAGGATACTACACTCTCTAGATGTGCACAGACAGCTCAGATTCTATCTAGACAGGACTAAATCATTCAGAAAGACTGATCAATTGTTAGTCAGCTTTGCTGCAGGAGCAGAGGGCAAAGCCATGTCCAAACAAACCATTTCCAAATGGATAGCACACTGCATCCATTTCTGCTACAAGCAACATGGGAAACCTCCCCCTAAGTGGGTCAGGACTCATTCTACCAGGGCAGCCTCCATCTCTGCAGCTTTCCTCAGAGGAGTCCCCATCAGGGACATCCTGGAGGCTGCAACATGGACATCTCTTCACACCTTCACCAATCATTACCCCTGCCTATCTTCTCCAAATCCAGGGCAGGCTTTGCCACTGCAGTCTTGCAGGGCATCCTAGCCAGGCCCTAGTCTTCTTGACTGCCTCCACCCTTTTCCTCAGCTTTGTGAATCAACCCAAATGTGATGACTACAACGGTGAAACACAAATAACTTTGTACAGTTGTGTACACTTACCATAAATGTAAATGTTCGAGTGTATGCACTGTTGCAGTCATGGTTTCCCTCCCTCCATCCCCATTCTCTCTCTCTCTCCTTACAAGGAACTTTTTGGTATTTACTTTCTACTGGTGGGGTTCTTTCACATATACTGGCTCCCACTTGGGGGCTCCTGACAGTTGGGGCAAGAAAAACTGATGTAATGGCATTGGCTGCCTTACCTTATACTATTGACGACCTGCCGTTAGTCCTGAAGCGACAGCAACCAATGCAGGAATACTAAGCATCTGTAATTTGGGCCGACTGAGGGCTACCCTGGCAGGGATAACCCAAATGTGATGACTGTAACAGTGAAAACACTCGAACATCTACATTTATAGTAAGTGTACACAACTGTACTATGTATGTCCTCTGCTATTGTATTTTGTTACTCCAGCCATGGTGAAACCATTCCAGTTATGGTTAGGCCCACTCTACCTGGGTTTTCTTACTCCCTGAATGAGGAAACCATTCCCGGTAGGTTTTGGGACATTCTACATAGGCCTTAGCTTCTTTGATGGCATATTGGATGGCAGTAGACTCAAAGCATTCTAGAGGCAGTTGCTTAGTCCTCCATCCATACATTTACAAAGCACTACAGAATGGATTCCTGCTTTGCCAGGACCATTCTCCCAGAGCTTCCTGGTCCCTTATTCTTCCTCCTCCCAGGTTGAGTAAGCTTTGAAACTCCACTCATAGGGTACTGCTGCACCGAGAATGATAAACATAATACAGCTGTGTAAGTTACACTTACCTATAACAATAGATGATTGAATTCATCCTCAAACACTCTGCTCCCTTTTGCCTCCTAGTTCAGTATGGAAAATAGGTGCCATTCCATTTCCATAGATTCAAGAACTGATTTGTTCCTTTCCACTGGGTTGATTTAATCTAAACAATATCGTTTCATCATGGAAAAATGTATATGTATATTCTGCTGAGTTTCTTCATTTTTGTAGCATGACAGAAGCATTTACTTTATTGCCCTATTAACAGTTAAGACATGACCACTCATAAAAGCTGATGTTAAGTTGTCTATCTCACCTTCGTTCTTGCTGGTTGGGATCGGCTCTGACTCGGCCATCTTCAATAACTCGAGAGCTGTTTACTGGCTCAAGGCTACCCCTTATCCCATAATGCCTAGCGATAGCTACCCAGATCTCATTTGCCGCTTCAGCTGCGAGGGTGTTGTTTTTCTGGCTCAGGCTTGTATTTTTAACTTCTTGTGTAAATTCTCTCTAGAATTTTACTTTTCTAGTATTTTCTGTTTTATTTTAGCGATAGTGTTGTTACTGTTTGTAGTAAAGTGTTTGTTCTATAGTGCCGTGTTTTTTGTAAACTCGTTTAAATTAGAGAGTTCTCTCCACCCCTCCACCCCTTCCACGGGTTAGCCGTTTAACTTAGAGGCTTTCCTGTTGGTTTTCTTCTAGGTTAGCTGTTTAAATTAGAGGCTATCCTATTACCTTTAAAAAATAAAAAAAAAAAAAACAAACCTTTATCTTGTAGGTTCATAGGTAGGTAACTAGGCTATTGGCCCTAGGGCCCATACAAGCCTAGCCAAAAATTGTACCCTGGCTTTCGCCACCCAAGAGAATTATTTTCCTGTGCCCCTGTCAAGCAGAGCCACAGAAGTGATCCCCGGGGTGAATTTCCCATTTCCCATCCAATCATCAAGATTTTTCTTAGAGTGCTAATGAGGAGCACTGTTTGACATAGATATTTAGTCTGTTCCAGAGTATGGGAAGTCTCTGGCCCATACAAGCCTAGCCAAAAAATGTACCCTGGCTTTCGCCACCCAAGAAAATTATTTTCCCTGTGCCCCTGTCGAGCAGAGCCACAGAAGTGATCCACAGGGTGAATTTCCCATTTCCCATCCAATCATGAAGATTTTTCTTGGAGTGCTAATGAGTAGCTCTGTTTGACATAGATAGGTAGTCTGTTCCAGAGTATGGGAAGTCTCTGGGACAGGAATCTATCCCTCCAGCATGTTCTGTTTATTGTGGTGACAAGGTTTAGGTCCCTAGAGGCGTGTAACTCGGAGGAATTGGGATTTCTTTAAGTGGAGCATGTCCAGCAGCTCTCAGTTTGACATAGCTTTGCATGTTAGGCAGAGATCGCCCCTGACTAGGCGATATGCGATGGAGTAAAGCTGTAGTTTTTTGAGACAGTCTGCATAGGGCATCTGTTTGAGGCCAGTAATCCTCTTTGTGAGGTATTTCTGTGGTCTTTCCAGTTGTTGTAGATGTCTTGTGAGGTACACACCAAAATGGGCATTGTACTCTATAATGAGTCTAATGAGTGATGAGTAGAGGGGAACAATGATCTCTTTTTTTTCTGGATGAGAATCCTTTTGTGATGAGAAGAGCCACGTAGAAGGATTTCCTGACCACTGTGGCGATGTGATTATCAAAGGAGAGACTACTGTCCACCTGTGTCCCAAGGTCTTATCAAATTTTCGGCATTAAGTAGACTACCAGCTATGTGGTAGTTCATGGGTACAGAGTTTTTACCAAAGGGGATGACAATACACTTTTTGCCATTGAGCTTGAGGCCATGGCTTTGACACCAGGTATCTGTCTCAGTGAGGCCCTTTTGTAGTTTGTCCACATCGTTAGGAGTTTCGATTATGGCTCCTAGTTTGCAAACTTTGTTAGCCAAAGACCTTCCGTGTTGGCCTGCACCTCAGAGAAGTAGATACCAAACAGGAGAGGACCCAGGACTGAACCATGTGGTACTCCACTTGTCACTGGTCTGATGTCGGATTTGGCATCCACTACTTTCACAGTGTGGGTTCTGTCTGTGAGCCAGTTGGCAACCCATCTTGTGACATAGGGATTTATACCTAGTTTAGTGAGCTTATCTATAATTCCAGAGTGGGGGATGGTGTCAAAAGCCTTGGCGAGATCTAGATAAGCTGTGTGAACCATTTTACCCTCATCTATGGCTTTGGTGACTGCTTCAAAGAAGTCAATCAGGTTTAGGAGACATGATCTGCCTTTTACAAATCCAAACTGGGTAGGGTCCAGAGTTTGGAGATTAGTTCCACAATGATACTTTTCATGGCCTTGCAGACCAGGCTCATCAGGCTAATGGGGCGGTAGTTCCCGTGGTCCGTCGTGGCTCCCCCTTTGTGGAGTGGGATAACCGCCGCGGTGCACCATTCAGTGGGTACAAAGCCTGTGGTGAGGCTATGATTGAACATGGTACTTAGGTAGGGTGCCAGTTCATTCTGTAGTTCATGTAGAACGCAGCCTGGGATATTGTCAGGTCCCATGGATGCTGTGTTCTTGGCTTTGGAGAGTGTGTTTTTTACCTGTGCAGCCGTGATTATAGGAACTTTGCATTCTTCCGGTATAGAGATGGGCCCTCTAGGTGGTGAGTGGGGGGTAAAGTTAGCACTTAACCTATCTGCTAGGATGTGGGCAATATCAGTTGGTTCTGTATATTTAGTGCCACTGTGCTGTAACTCAGAGCAGATCTGAGTGTTCCCATTTAGATTATTGACATAGCTATAGAATGCTTTGTGGTTGTCTGTAAAGTCAGTTGCAATTTTGTTTTCGTAACTAGCTTTGGAGGATTTTATGAGGGATCTCAGCTTCTTACTGAGGTTGACCAGGGAGTTCCTCCAGTCATGGGATTTTACTCTTTTTTTAACAGTTTCTTTCTTCTGTTGTAGAGTTTGTTTATGGCAGAGGACCACCAGAATGGCTTCCTTTTTTTGGAGGATAACATCTTGGTTCTATTAGGGATAGCATGATCCATGCATTTGTGTAAGTGCTTATAAAGTGCATTTGTGTAGGATTCGGCAGTCATACCTCTATTGTCCATCTGCATGGGTGTCATGAAGTTTGCCACTTCTGTCTTAAGAAGTGTGAAGTTGGCTTTGGAGAAGTTTTTTGCAATGGTTTCCCTAATTGTGGGTGGGAGTGGGATGTGGATGTCTAGGCTGATTAGCTTGTGGTCGGATCTGACCAACAAGGAATTGACCTCTGGTGTGGAACACCGGTTTCCCATGTTGTTAATGACCAGGTCTAGGATGTTGCTGCCCGTGGTTGGGGTGTGAATAAGATGATCCAAGGCGTTGGAATTTATGAATTCTAGAAATCGTTGAGCAAAAGAGTTGGTACATGAGTAGTTTTCCCAGTTGATGGTGGGGTAGTTGAAATCGCCCATTATTAGGGTGTTGGGTTGTACCCTAATACTTTCCAGTGTATCAAGAAATGAGTGTGAATCCTGGGGCATTGCGGTCCTGCCCAGAGTTAGTTGGACTTGGATAATCTTGGATGCATTATGCTGTGCAACTAGCCTGGAGGTGTGGATATCCTTAATGAATATGGACATGCCTCTGCCTTTAGTGCTTCTTTCTGGGTTAGGTGGCCGAAAGGTGTGGTATGAATTGAAGCCTGGTAATGCAGGTGTGCTCTCTGGAGCTTTGAACCAGGTCTCTGTCACTGCACAGACGTCAGTGTTCTCCATTTTAAGGAGTGCCTCGAGTGAGTGCATTTTGAGGATTAGACTTCTAGCATTGAGTAGCATTACCCTCAGATTTTGCTTGCTTGTACCTGTTACGGTGGTGAATTTGTCATTTGAACCTTGCCTAAAAAAGGCACTGTAGGGGTAGCAAGAGCCTTAGCCAGTATCCGGAATCCTAAGGGCGACAGGTGCAGGCCATCTCTGGCAAAGCATCGTGGACTGTTGATCATGTCGTCCCAGGCAGACAAATACTAGATCCCCTTAGAATGACACCAGAAGCTTAGCCAATTGTTGAAGTCAATCATTTTGTCCTTGTACTCTGGTATCATTCTGGGTGATGGCAGGATGCTACTCAGGGTTAGGGTCATACCTGCCTGGGATACAAGACCGGAGAGCTCCTCCATGTCTCTTTTCATGTAGTCCAAGGAGGTACGTCTCAGGTCATTCACACCAACATGGACAATGACAATGTCATATTTGTATTTATTGTGGAGTGACCTGAGTGCATGCATTATGTGGTGGATCCTGGCAGCTGACAGTAACTTTCTCCTTGTTTAGTGAGTGGAACATCAGTGTGCCTGACTATAGAGTCAGCTATGACTAGAGGGTTGGGTACGTTGTTATGCCTTATGGGCTGTGGTTGAGTGGCACACTGAGTTTGTGGGCTATGTGTCATTTGGGTTGTGTTGGAGGGGGGTGGAGTTTGCTTGTGTTTATTCTTTGGATGTCTGTGATGCTTGGGCAGGTTTTTATTGAGAGCCTCCGCGAATGTAGGTGTGTGTTTTGGTGGTGTAGGGTTTGAGGGACTATGTGATGAGTGTGGTGTGGTGCAAGTGTTTACCTTCTCCTCTTGACTGTCTAGTCCAGTCTTGGGTGAAGAGAGCTTTGCTTCCAGTTTGGCTATATAAGTGCATCTCTCACAGGTTGTAGTGTTGGGTGGTAGGAGGAGAGGGTTGTCTGTGTACATGAGGCAATTGGTGCATTGACCCAAGATGCCCAGATTCATCAGGTAGACAGGAGAAATCACTGGGAGCTGACCCTTAGACATGCCTGGATAAGTTCTTATTTATTAAGTACTAAAAACTGCTTTCCACTAGACCAGTGAGGAAAGTTGAGTGCTCTAGTAATTTGCAGCTTATGTAGTGCTTACAATGAGTTCTGAACAAGTGCTGAGTTCAAAGAAACAGATTTGAGTGCTGAAACTAGAAAACTGGCTAGTTATAAGAAACAAAACTAAGCTAGGAGGCTTCCCTTCAAAGAAGAAGGGCTTGGGGGCTCAGAAGCCTACAAACAGTCTAGACTACTTAAAAGGAAAGGCAGGAAACAAGCTTACATTTTTTTGTTCTCTTTCCCAGATGCTCTCCTTGTACACAGTAGGAGTGCCTGAAATCAGAATATGATCTCATTGCACTCAGTTGAGTGAGCAAATGAGATGGGCCCAGAAGGAGTATCCAAACACAAATTTACAAGAGGGGCGGGCAGTTTCAAAGCCACTAAGATTAACACCAAAACAGAAACAGAGAGGGTGGGTGGGAAAACTAACTGAAGAACAGAGTCAACACTTCCAGTTCAGTTAATAATCATGCAACACATTTAAATCAATTTAAATACTGTATTATTTGAAAAAAGTGCAGATAAAGGTACTTAAATTCTCTTATATGTTCAGTTGAATACAGCTAGATCTTAGCCAGCCAAAGCTGAGGATTTTAAGCAGAAAATATTTCAAACTGTACCACTTAAATAGGCAAGGACAGGAAATCAAAGGATGTGGCTACTCCCACACCTGCAATTACTAACAAATAATAAAATTCAAGCCAGCACTAACTGAAGAACAGAGTCAACACTTTCAGTTCAGTTAATAATCATGCAACACAGTTAAATCAATTTAAATACTGTATTATTTGAAAAAGTGCAGATAAAGGTACTTAAATTCTCTTATATGTTCAGTTGAATACAGCTAGATCTTAGCCGCCAAAGCTGAGGTTTTTAAGCAGAAAATATTTCAAACTGTACCACTTAAATAGGCAAGGACAGGAAATCAAAGGATGTGGCTACCCCCACACCTGCAATTACTAACAAATAATAAAACTCAAGCCAGCACTAACTGAAGAACAGAGTCAACACTTCCAGTTCAGTTAATAATCATGCAACACAGTTAAATCAATTTAAATACTGTATTATTTGAAAAAAAGTGCAGATAAAGGTACTTAAATTCTCTTATACTTTCAGTTGAATACAGCTAGATCTTAGCCGGCCAAAGCTGAGGTTTTTAAGCAGAAAATATTTCAAACTGTACCACTTAAATAGGCAAGGACAGGAAATCAAAGGATGTGGCTACCCCACACCTGCATTTCCTAACAAATAATAAAATTCAAGCCAGCACTAACTGAAGAACAGAGTCAACACTTCCAGTTCAGTTAATAATCATGCAACACAGTTAAATCAATTTAAATACTGTATTATTTGAAAAAAGTGCAGATAAAGGCACTTAAATTCTCTTATACGTTCAGTTGAATACAGCTAGATCTTAGCCGGCCAAAGCTGAGATTTTAAGCAGAAAATATTTCAAACTGTACCACTTAAATAGGCAAGGACAGGAAATCAAAGGATGTGGCTACCCCTCACCTGCAATTACTAACAAATAATAAAATTCAAGCCAGCACTAACTGAAGAACAGAGTCAACACTTCCAGTTCAGTTAATAATCATGCAACACATTTAAATCAATTTAAATACTGTATTTGAAAAAAAGTGCAGATAAAGGTATTTAAATTCTCTTATATGTTCAGTTGAATACAGCTAGATTTTAGCCGGCCAAAGCTGAGGTTTTTAAGCAGAAAATATTTCAAACCATACCAGGTAAATAGGCAAGGACAGGAAATCAAAGGCTGTGGCGACCCCCCACACCTGCAATTACTAACAAATAATACAATTCAAGTCAGCACTAACTGAAGAACAGAGTCAACACTTCCAGTTCAGTTAATCATGCAACACCGTTAAATCAATTTAAATACTGTATTATTTGAAAAAAAAAGTGAAGATAAAGGTACTTAAAATCTCTTATATGTTCAGTTGAATACAGCTAGATCTTAGCCGTCCAAAGCTGAGGTTTTTAAGCAGAAAATATTTCAAATTGTACCACTTAAATAGGCAAGGACAGGAAATCAAAGGATGTGGCTACTCCCACACCTGCAATTACTAACAAATAATAAAATTCAAGCCAGCACTAACTGAAGAACAGAGTCAACACTTTCAGTTCAGTTAATAATCATGCAACACAGTTAAATCAATTTAAATACTGTATTATTTGAAAAAAGTGCAGATAAATGTACTTAAATTCTCTTATACATTCAGTTGAATACAGCTAGATCTTAGCCGGCCAAAGCTGAGTTATTTAAGCAGAAAATATTTCAAACTGTACCACTTAAATAGGCAAGGACAGGAAATCAAAGGATGTGGCTACCCCACACCTGCAATTACTAACAAATAATAAAATTCAAGCCAGCATTAACTGAAGAACAGAGTCAACACTTCCAGTTAATAATCATGCAACTGTATTATTTGAAAAATGTGCAGATAAAGGTACTTAAATTCTCTTATATGTTCAGTTGAATACAGCTAGATCTTAGCAGGCCAAAGCTGAGGTTTTTAAGCAGAAAATATTTCAAACTGTACCACTTAAATAGCCAAGGACAGGAAATCAAAGGTTGTGGCTATCCCCACACCTGCAATTACAAACAAATAATACAATTCAAGCCAGCACTATGTGAAGAACAGAGTCAACACTTCCAGTTCAGTTAATAATCATGCAACACAGTTAAATCAATTTAAATACTGTATTATTTGAAATAAAAAGTGCAAGTAAAGGTACTTAAATTCTCTTATACATTCAGTTGAATACAGCTAGATCTTAACCGGCCATGTATCCTTCTTAGATAGTACTAGTGTGCTTTTTGTGTCTGAGTATTTACTCTTATTGTCTGTTAAATTGGTTAGTTTCCTTTTTTCTAGTACAGCATGTCCAAGGAAGCTAAGGTTTCTGGGTTTAAGAAGTGTGACTCATGCTGTCAGAAAATGTCTCTGACAGATGGGCACACTTCTTGCGTCTATTGTTTAGGAGCTGTGCACCTGCAGGACTCTTGTTCTATTTGCCATGCCTTTTATCCCAAGAGTCCTGCAAGAGAGGAAGAATAAGTTGATTCTTAGGGGTCTGTTAAAACCCCAGGATTCACCGGCCAAGAGTTCACAGCCAGTGAAATCCCCTAAATCCATTAAGCCACTTTCGGAGCCGACTTCGGTATAGGATTTGCCTTCAATATGGGTTCCGGCTGGTACCGACAAGACAACCTCCCTGTTGGCTCCATCAGAGGCTGCGGAGCCAGAAGAGGCTGAGGTCCCCTTCATTAGAGTCGGTGCATTCAGCTCTTCCATCTTCTTTACTTCAGAGCAAGCGTAGCCACCGATCCTCTCACTCCTCTCGATCCTCTAGGCTGTCAGATCATGATGTGAAGAGAGTAGTCAGTAGGTTGCTAACGTCGCAGGCACTAGCCAAATTGTTGCTTCAGCGACCTTCTACATGAGGTCACTGAACTACCTATGTCATTTTACCCGACTTCAAAGGGATCTCCTTAAAGAGCTCGGAGATACCCTCCAAGACAGCTGAGGGAGCACAAGCCAAAGTAGCTTCCCAGCTAGTGACGCTTAATTCTATTGTTAACTCCTCCATGAGGCTCTTTTCCTATGCAGCCAATGGGGCGAGTTGAGCCGCAGGTACGGGTGTGGCTCTCAGGAGGCATGCGTGGATGCGGCTGTGTAACTTTGCGGAACCCTTTCGAGCATCCTTCACCAACACCCTCTTTGATGGTTCCTTTCTTTTTGGACCACAGGTGAAAGACACTTTGACTAGGTGTGAGCAAGAAGGCAAGACTCTCTCTGCCGTGGGAGTCCGTTTTTTCACTCCCTCTAGAGCTTAACCCAAGGGTCAGAAGAGTGGGAAGTTGTGGTTCCATAAATCTAAGGGAGCCTTGCCCGACACACGTAGTGATTTTTCCTCCAGAGGCAGAGGGGAAACAGTAATAATAGATGCCACCCTCATGGTAGATGGGGTCCGCAGAACCAGGGCAACAGAGAATCTTTCTCTGATAAGCCCTTCCAGCATCCCTGAAGGGTTGCCTGGCTGCTCACCTCTGGAGGCAGTCGGGGGAAGACTTTCACTGTGCCCAAAAGCCTGGCAAAGTTTAACACAAGACAGATGGGTACGGTGTATTATATCCGGAGGTTGCAAAATTCCCTTCCATCAAAGAGCCATCCAGGAAGTCCCGGAAGACCAGCACGGATCTGGAACTTACTCAAGGTTCTTTTTAGTACCAAAAAGACAGGGGACTGGAGACCGATTCTGGATCTCAGCAGACTAAACAGGTCTGTACAAAGAACAAAGTTTCGGATGGTCACGCTATAGTCCATTCTACCCTTTCTGGGTCAGGACAATTGGATGTGCTCGATAGATCTTCAGGATGCGTACTACCATATCAAGATGGACAGGCTCTCCAGGAGATATCTTCACTTCCGGCTGAGGGCCAGTCATTATCAGTTCAGAGCTCTAACCTTTGGTCTCACCACAGCCCCCAGGGTGTTCACCAAATGTATGGCAGTGGTCACGGCTCACCTGAGAAGTCAAGGATTACAGGTGTTTCCATATCTAGACGACTGGCTCCTCACTGCTGCCACCGGGCATCAACTCCTACAAGCACGGGACTACACAATCACAATCTGTACCCAGCTAAGCATTACAATAAATTTCAAAAAAATCTGCCTTGTCGCCCTGTCAATCTATCACTTACATAGGAGCAGACTTAGACACAAGGAATATGTTTGCAAGGCTACCACTAGAAAGGGTGTCTGCAATTCGTCAGCAAGTACAAATTCTAATGCAGAGGAAAAGGATCCAAGTCAGATACGTCCTTCAAACTCTGGGTTCCATGACAGCAGCCATTCTTCTAATCCCACTAGCATGCTTTCATATGAGAATTCTTCAGTGGCTTCTGTTCACGCAGTGGTCTTTCCAAGAGCTACCCATGACTCTCATGATCATGGATGCATGCAAGACATCTTTCTTGGTGGATGGTCTCCCCACTAGTTACTCTTAGGGCAGACCGTTCATACAACCCCATCCGGTAGCCACAGTGACGACAGATGCCTCCCTGATAGGGTGGAGGGGGGGGTGCATTATCTGGGCAGGACAGTCCAAGGCACTTGGCAACCTCACGAGTACCATCTGCATATAAATGTCCTGGAAATGAGAGCCGTGCTCCTGGCATTGCAAGCCCTTCAACACTGTCTTCCTTCTGGGACCATTACTATTCAAACGGACGACATGTCAGTAGTGTGGTACATCAACAAGCAGGGCAGAACCAGATCCTACCCCCTGTGTCGAGAAGCACTCAGACTTTGGCAGTGGGCAATTTCCTTCCAACGTTTTCTGATTGCGTCACACATCCCTGGGAGATCCAACATCGTAGTGGACAGACTCAGCAGAGCTATCCTCATGCCTCACAAGTGGTCTCTGAATCAGGAAGTTGTGAATCTTATTTTTCGCAAATGGGGACAGCCTTGCTGCGATCTCTTTGCCACCCCCTTCAACAGCAAATGCAGCAACTACTTCTCCCTTCTTCCACTTCCGGGTCACGTACCCATAGATGCTGTAGTCCAGGATTGGCCTCAGGGACGACTTTATGCCTTTCCCCCTTTCCCCCTGATACCCAAACTTATACAGAAAGAATATCGTTGGGTTGCAAAATGATCCTCATTGCCCCCTACTGGACTCGACAGATGTGATTCCCGTTCCTGCACCGTTACCTTCTCGATCAGCCCTGGACTCTGGACCCAATTCCAGACCTCCTGGTTCATCTATCAGGTGGGTTGCATCAATCCCTCAAAACTCTCAAGCTCACCGCTTGGTTGCTGCACTTCCAACCTTGTTAAATTCTAACATTATATCTCATAAGCTCTGTAAAGCTTTTTTGAGAGGGACAACTCTTCTTAGGCCTCCAGTGAGAGATCCCCTTCCTCCTTGGGACCTTAATTTAGTCCTAACTTCCTTAATTCTGCCCCCTTTTGAACCAGCAGCGTTCCGCTCCATCAAGTTTCTATCCAGATGCATCTCTGAACTTCAGGCACTATGTGTTCATCCTCCCTACTTGGTTTTTCATAAGGACAGGGTTGCTCTGAGGACTAATCATTCGTTTCCTCCTAAAACCTGCTCAGAAAATAATTTAAACCACTCTATAGATCTTCCTGTGTTTTTCCCTAATTATACCAACAAGGCAGAGTACAAACTATACCAGTTGGACGTCCATAGACAATTGCATTTTTACCTGCACAGAACTAAAGAAATAAGGAAGTCGGACCAATTATTTTTTTCTTATGCCTTAGGCAAACAAGGTCTCCCAGTTTCCAAGGTATCCTTGTCCAGATGGTTGTCACACACTATTACTTTCATTTATCAGTTAAGGAACACATTTACCTATTAAACCGAAAGGTCATTCTACTAGGGCCTTGGCCACCTCTGTAGCCTTCCAGTCCAGGTTGCCCATGGATTCTATCTATGCAGCTGCAACGTGGGCAAACCCTCATACCTTTATTTCTCATTACAAGCTGGATATGGTCTCCAGGAGCAGAGCTGACTTTGGTTCCACTGTTCTGAAGAGTCTGTTCCACTGAGCCACCCAGGATGTTAGGTGCTAGGGACGCTGTCCTAGCCAGCAAGAACGAAGGCGAGATAGACAACTTAACATAAAAAAGTTATGTAGGTGCCATAACGTTCCATGTTAGTTGTCTTCATCTCTCCTTCTTTCTTGCATCCCACCCTCCGTCCCCCAGTCCTAGTGGACCAAGAGGAGTTCCTGTTTCACTGGCTGAGTACTCTCTTGTTTATTTTCCTCTATTGACTTAAAGACTATGGCAGGTAGTCAACCTATTATTTGGATTAGTCTATTCTCTTGCTATGTCTGGAGTTAGCTATTTCAAATGAGATCTGGGTAGCTATCACTAGGCATTATGGGATAAGGGGTAGCCTCGAGCCAGTAAACAGCTCTCGAGCTATTGAAGATGGCCAAGTCAGAGCCAAGGATCGGCTCCAATCCCAACAAGCAAGAAAGAAGGCGAGATGAAGACAACTAACATGAAAAGTTATGGTAGGTACATAACTTCTTTTTTTTGTCTTATGACCACTCATAAAACCTGTTTTGTCTTGTATGTCAAGAACATAATATGTGTAAAACTCGCATACATAGAATGGAGTAAAAGTCTGTGTGTTTGCACATCAGTGCTAATTCTGACATTCTTCTTCCTGATGTTTAACAATTAGGAAATGTTTTTCATGAGAAGAACAGGTTTTGAAGTATAAAAAAATAGTTAGGGACATTGTGCACAGTAATAAATATAATGCTGTCATATGACGGAAGAGAGACTGTGAGGAAAGTAACAGTCGCTGGTCCAATCAGAACAGTTCCCTTGAAAGTCTGCTTACAAGTGGACAATGACAATAAAGAGGAGGAGGAAGATCACGGCATCAGAAGCAGAGATGAGGGGGGGGAAGGTAGGAGATGGTGGAATTCAACAAATGGAAGATAGACTAACTGGAGATTTTCACAAGTGGCAATGAAGATTAAATACTTTGGGACATTTAAACGGTGTAAAAGAAAAAGACCTAATTGAGGTATGTCTTCTTGGATCATCTGTTTACACTGAATGACCTTCTAATTGGTTTTGTCAGAAGGAATGCTTTCATGGTAATACTTATAGAAGCATAGTTAATTAACAGGGCTGGGCATCCCTGAAGTTTGTTTCTGCATTCTCATATGGCTTTAAATGCTACCTATTGGCCTAACTGGTTAAAAAACGAAATTAATTAATGGCCTTGGTTCTCAAGTTGCATTTTTTTAAATATTTTTCAACTAAGCATTTTACTATTCCAAATTTTGATGACTTTTTTTCTGACTTGGACCATACATATACTACATGAATAAATGAAGTAAGTGTTTTAAATGATTTAATTTTTAAGCTGAAAGTATGTTTCACACCTGTTTTTATTAATCAGATAATTAATATATTTTATGATGTAGTGCATTATGTTTGTCTTTTAGTAAAAGTAAATCTGAATATAATCTTATCAAGGCACAATGTCTTTAAAAAGATCTGTATCATAATAGGAATATAGATATTAAACCAGCTGACAGGTAACACCACTGTTGTATTATTTTAGTAAGTGCATGCAGCATTTACAGGATGAATGTACTGATGCAAAGAAGTGTTTTGTCAAAGCAACAGAAAACTTTAAAACATTTGTGTTAAAAGGTATTGGATTTGAATTTTTGTCAAAAAAGGAGAGAGTGGTATGGTTATAGCTGAGGTTAGAATTGTTTTTATTGTCTACCTAAAACTACATAAGGATTTTATTAACCCCCTGGTAGACCTGTACTTTTAGGTTGTGTTTTTTTATTTTAATTAGAAATAAGACATTATTTAAATGATAAATTAATGCCTTATGTTAAAACTTTATATTCATATATTAGGGAATCAAACGATTTAATACTGAAATTTCAAGATGTTAAGTGGCTGTAGGTATATTATTGGGTAGCTGTTGACATAGAAAATTTCTATACTAACATTAAATACCATTTTAGTTTGCAAGCTAGTATGTACTGTTAGAAGAAAATTACCTTATATTCATTTTGTTTAAGATTTAGTAAGATTTTGTTATATTTATGTTCAGTGTTTTATGTTACAGACAATTCAAGGTACAACAGTAATCCTTAGAATTTAATGTATATGTGTGGATATTGCAGTATTCTTAAGTTGATTTGTAAAGGGGGACTACATTTATTTAAAAGGTAATAAGTTTGATGTTAAATTTGCAGAGAAACTCAATTCTGAGAAAATTAATTTATTTAGATTTGGAATTATTTATGGAGAATAACACAGTGGTTTAGAACGGCTACAGCTGCCCTTTGTTTTTTTTTTTTTTTATACATAGTTCTAGCTGTCATAGGTTCATAGGATGTTACTAGGATATTGGCCTGGAGGCCCTTATATGCCTAGCCAAGAATTTCGCCATGTTCCCACAAAGTCAGCACCTGTTTCCCCTGTCCAGCAGAGACAAAGGTGAGATCCCAGGGGTGTATTTTCTGTTTCCCATCCGGTCGTCCAAGTTCTTCTTAAAGAGGTCTAGAGAGGTGCTCTACTTGACATGGAGAGGGAGTCTATTCCACACATGGGGGAATCTTTGGGACACAAATCTATCCCACCAACAAGTTCTATTAATGTCACTGACCAGGTTAAGGCCTTGCATGTGGGTTGAAAGAGTGGAGCTTGACATATGGATATGCAGCAACTCCATCAAGGCTGGGTCTGAGATGGCCTTGTATACCAGACACAGGTCAACTCTCAGCAGTCTGTACGAGACTGAGTAGAGGGACAGGGCTTTTAGCCTGTCTGTGTAGGATAGGTGTTTGAGACCCTAGATTGTTTGGTCAGGAACCTCTGTAGTCTCTCCAGCTGCTGCATGTGCTTGGCAAGGTACATGTTGAAGGGGGGCATTGTACTCAATAATGGGCCTGGTAAGGGAGGAGTAGAGGGATGTTATGAGCTCCTTGCTCCTGGATGATATACCCTTATTTATGAGGTGGACCATGTAGAAAGCCTTCCATACAATGGAGGCAATGTGGTGGTCAAAAATCAGGTTGCTATCAACCTGGGTGCCCAAGTCCCTCACAGCTGATTGCGTGCTTAATATGTTGTTATTATTGTGATAATTAGTGGGGATAGTGGTGCATTTCTTGGCATTCAGTTTGAGGCTATGCTTCTGGCACCAGTCCTTAGTTTGGGTTAGGCCCTCTTGGAGGATGTTCACATCACTAGGGGAATTTTAAGACAGTGCCCAGCTTGCAGTCATCTGCAAACTTGGTCAGCCACAGACCACTGGTTTTGGCTTGCACCTCAGAAAAGTATATCGCAAACAGTAGAGGCACCAAGAACGATCCTTGGGTTGATGCCTAGCTGGGAGAGTTTATCTATTATGCCCAAGTGGGGAATAGGGTCAAAGGTGTTGGCTAGGTCAAGGTAGGTGGTGTGCACTCTTTCCCTCATCCATGGCTTTGGTGACTGTTTCAAAGAAGTCAGCCAAGTTTAACAGGCATGATCTCCCTTTCCAAAACCAAACTGTGTGGGGTAAAGCATTTGGAGGTTGCCAATGTCCTTGTTTATAAGGTCCATGATAGTGCGTTCCATGGCCTTGCAGATCAGGCTAGTTAGGCTGATGGGCCTGTAATTGCCTGGGTCAGTGGATGCTCCACCTTTGTGTAGAGGGATGACAGTGGCTGTCTTCCATTCAGCTGAGATGAAGCCGTGCACAGGCTTTGGTTGAATAGGGTGCCTAATGGAGCTGAGAGCTCATGCCTGAGTTCACGTAGGATACAGGCAGGGATATTATCAGGTCCCATGGAGGCTGTACTTTTTGCTTTTGAGAGGGCATTAAAAACCTGCTCCCTGGTGATGAGTGTAGAGGGGCAGGTGCTGGGGATGCCCTGGTTTACTGACTGGGGGGGGGGCAGGGGGGGGTTGAAGTTTTCACTGAAACTGTCATTCAGCAGGTTGGCTATATCTACAGCATCTGTGTGTGTGGTGTTATTGACCACCAGTTCAGAGCAGATGTGGGTGTTATCTTTGAGATTGCAGACATATGTGAAGAAGGCCCTGTGATTGTCCTTAGTGGATGTGGCCAATTTGGACTCGAAGTTAGCGTTAGAGGATTTCACCAGTGACCTTATTTGCTTGTTCAGACAAAGGAGAGATTTCTTCCAACTTGGCACCTGCTCCTTCTTGGTCCTGGACAGCAAGTTTTTTCCTTTTATTATAGAGTTTGTTTATTGCTGCTGTCCACCAAGACAGGTTTATTCATCCTTGAGGAATATGATTTGGTCCTGTCAGGTGTTGCTGATTCCATACAGCTATGTAGGTGTTCATATACGTTTTTAGTGTAGGCTTGGACATTAGTGCTAGTTCCAGCTGAAGGGACGGTGGCTGTGAAGCTGGTTATACCCGCTCTGAGGAGATTGTAGTCAGCTTTGGAAAAGATTTTTTGTTTGACCCTGACAAGGGGGTGTTCATGGGAGATGGTGACTTCAAAAGTGATCACTTTATGGTCAGATCTTACCAAGGATGATGACACTGTAGGGATGCTACAATGGCTACTCATATTGGTTAGGACCAAGTCCAGGATATTTTCACCTCTCATAGGGGTGTCTACCAGCTGATCCAATGCATTGTCATTTACGAAGTCGAGGAATCTCTGGGTGTTCATGTTTTGGGCTAGATTAGCTCTTCTATTCTATGGTTGGGTAGTTAGTCATCCAGAATCAGGGTAGGGGGTGAATCTTGATGGATTCAAGTAAGTCCAGATAAGTGGAGTTGGTGTCCTGAGTCATGGTTGAGGATCTGTAGCGAGCTATGATTTGAACAGGTATTTTGTCAACAGCTGCACTTGGCGTGTCTCCTGTGCGTCATACCGTTTGACCAGCCTGGAGGTGTGTGTGTCTTTGATGAATATTGCAACTCCACCTCCTTTGGCTTTGTAGCCCTCTATTTGGGGTCTGAAAGTATGGTAGGAAGAGTAACCTGGTAAGGCTAGGGTGCTCTCCGCAGCTTTGAACCAGGTCGCACTGAATGTATTATTAAACCCTTACCCAAGGGTAAGCTGATTCATTTTAGGTGATTGTGTAGTAAATGGTTCAGGTTTATTTTGTATGTGAAGCACAGTATAGGATAGGAATATATTTAGAAAAAGATTAGTCAGTGGATTTAGTTAAATAAGCACATTTTCAGGTTTGTCATTGGAACAGAAATGAGCTTTTAAGGCATAAAATATTAGCACAATGGATTTTATGTTTTAGAATGTAGGGAAGAGATTGTTTTGTTACAGGGTTTTCCTTTTTCAGTGAAGTATCGGTCACTTTGTGTAAAGAGCATTGGCATATATTGCAGGAGTGACAAAGTTTAGAGGGTGCAGGGAATGTAATGGTCTTCTATAAAAAGGTAGCAGTTTAGCAAATGTGTTAGTAGTACGTCTGGTTTTGTTGAACCAAACAGAACTGAGAATGTATCAGTAGTTTATGGAACAGATCCATGTGTAATATTTGTAAATGTGCCACTAAAGGTGTCAATTTTTTAAATGCCAAGACATTTGTTTTTAGACATAAACATACATGTAATGCTAAGGGTGGTTTATCTGATTATTTTGCAGTTGTGGTTCAGCATATAGAGAAGAAACAAAAAGAAAGTTGAAAATGCATTTGGGAACACATGGATGATAGAAATGTGCTTTTGATAGTATCTAATACATTGTTTTAACAAAATATGAAGGTAATGTACCTTATTAAAAGTCAGTGCTCATGAACTTGTAATAGTTGATGAGAGGTATACAATGCCAATAGAAAAAGCTTTAATTTAGGATGGAAGCTGATTTTAATAATGTGGCAGATTGAGCTGTTTGGGGATCAGTGATGAACAGAATTGGAGACCCTTACTTTTTAATTGATTTTTTGTTTGACCATGTGACTGTCTATTATATATTTATTTTGTTTTGCATTGTTTCCAAGAGTCTTAGACGGTATGATTTTTGCCATGGCGCTAGACCAGTAATTAAGTTTTATTGCCTGTAGACTTTTTTGGTTTGTATACAATTTTTATTTTTTTTTCCCTTTTTTCTTTTGTGGTGACATAAGCCTTGATTCTTTGTTGTAGCATTGTGAATGGCTTCCTCATTCATGCTAGAAGTCATATGGTATAGTGAGTGAGTAATATTCCGAAAATTGGGGGAAGCAAAAAAAAAATTACAGTCTAGACCTACTGTCAGAACGTATGGGTGAGCTGGGAGGAACCAATATAGTAGTTGAATAGACACAGAAGACCATCCATTCCTATGCAAAACCACATAAAAGGCTATGTTCAGGAGCATCTTTGTCAGGGAAACCAGATAGTCATGACAAGTAGAGGACAGAAGACACAGATGTTATGAAGGAAGGTGGGAAGGGGGAAGAGAAACAGAGTATATTGGATCTGACATCAAAAAAAAGCCCTAAACCTTTACATCCCACAAACTCATGTCAATGCCAAGACCAAAGGAGATAAGGCAGTCATACCTAAAATGAAATATTTTCAAGTGATCCAAAGATATAGGGAAGAACTTCTGGTCAGCAGATGGACTCTGTTGTCGGCAGATATACTTAAGCTACTGGAGACTACATTTTGCAACTGAGAGTGAAAATGGATATGAGTGGAATGAGAAGTAAAGCTGAAATGTGGAGTAGAACAGAAAAGATGGAAGCAAGTGAGCTGCCATACCATGGGGTACAGTTAACAGAGCCCGCTGTATATCATTACAGTGAGAGGGAAGCAGAGCAGAAGGGAGAGGGGAAGGAGTAAGTTTCCTAAGCTCACTGAGATGATTAAATGACATTGATAAAGGAAAGGTACTAATGGGGGATTAAGATGTTTTATAAACAAGTATTGTTTATTCATTTATTTTGTATGTTAACTGAGTAAGTGACATGATCGTGGGACCCTCTTCATCCATGATATGACACAGACGCACACAAATGTAACGGCTAATGTAAAATACGGTGGAACAAATATTACCTATAAGTACTTATTGGTGTGTTACCCATGAAAAATACATTACAGTGGAAACTGACAAATAACATCCAATGAACAACATGCAGGAGTGGAGTGTAGACCACTTCAGTGAATTGGGAGCTAGATGGGTAGTTTAAAACAACTGTTGAACTTTGACATTTATTTGAGTGAATAAAATAATCTTTGAACTGTACATTTAACTAATGAATCTAATTTTATTTATTTATTGCATTTGATTACTGGGCAATAAAACCCCTTTCACTGTAGGCCTGGAGAGAAAAGCGACAACTGACAAATGTATACATCATTAATGAGAAGGGGTACAAAACTAATCCTTGAGCAAGTCCTGCATGAAGCTTACTTTGTTCTGACAGGATGTCACATAATAATACTGTTAATGTTCTTTCTCTGAGATGGCTAAAAGATAGCTAACAGGATAGTTTCATGCACCTTCACCAAAACCACACCTCTTAATTTTGTCAGGATGAGGATATGGACACCTGCTTCAAATACTTGAATTGTCTTGAAATAATAGACCACTTTAGTGTAAATATTCTCTGTGATATTGAATACTAGAGTTTCAGTACTATACCAGTTCCGTAATTTGTGTTGTGAAAGGTAAGAAGTCCACATTGATGGTAGCGCTCGGGCAACTCTTAGTACACAACTATCTTGATCATATTTTATATAATGCACAATATAGAAAATAGGCATAAAGTCAGTGACCTAGGAAGAGCATGGTATTTGTTAGGCGATGTTTGAGAAGGGAAGATATTAAGTGTAAGGGATAACAATAATGATGATAGTATCTTTCTTAATCATTTATCTTTCTTAATCATTTGGTAGAAATTAATTTGAAGTCAAACGTATTGATAAGAGACTGAAAATGAATTAGCATTTTTGGTGAATGTGAAAAGGTATAATGTGAACATTTTGCAAGAGCTGCAAAAGCAGAATCTGAAATTTCTTTGGCTACCTTCCCAAAAGTTGTTTGATTACCTGCTAAGATGGACTGCTTGTTCCATAAGATTAATTTGCCATCTCTAGTGTGGTTAACTTGTATTTCTCCTAATAGTCATGTATTAAATAGAGATGAAATCTTCTGTTCCTTAACTTCATTCAGGTTCTATTTCCTGGTGTTGAGTCTTCAAAGTGGAGAAAGTGTTGGGCATTTTTCTCCCTTATGTCTGACTGGAAGTAGTTTATCTTTTGTTTCAGCTGTGATGTTCATGAAATCATCTAAGGGCTTAGTCACGTTGTTTTGAGACACAATGTTCCTCTTCTTTAAGTTTTAATTCAACTACTAATATAGTTAATGTAACAGAACAAACAGCAAACATTAATTATCTTTTGATCTTTTAGAATGAGCCAGACAGACTTTGGCCAGTGATCACTAATATTGTTTGGATGTACTGCAGCATGAATAGATATGTCCGAGATATTTGTCTGTTTTCAGAAAGGAATTGCCAGTCCCTTTATTAGATCTAGTGGGTTCAGCAATGACTTAGATAAGGTTGTGTCAAAAAAAGATAAAGTTTCAATTTAAACTTGTTTTGGGAAGAAGATGATTTGGGGGAGAAGGAAAGCAATTAGAGCAGATGATGGACTGAGAAATAGTTTGTAAATTATAGCAATGTTAGTAATTATTATTATTATTAATTTTTATTATGATTATTATTAAACCATGTAAGTTAATTGGACAAGCATTCCTTTTTTCAGGAGTGATGCCTGGCTAAGAGACTTGCTCAGAAATACACAGTAGACAAATAGAAGATGTGGGAATTAAACCCAGGACTGCTGCAGTTTTAGGGTCTTCCGTATAGTCTTAATCCTGCATTAAACTGCCAGGGAGCAAGGGAGGAGCTTAAACATGCATAGAATAATCTGGAGGGAATGAGAAAACAGGGTATTTATACTAGATTAAAAGTGAGGAAGGAACTTAAGGAATCAGGCCCCTATTATTAAGTAGAGTGAATGGAAATGGATAGATGCCACATTACACAGAGAGTCTTTTAGTTAGCTTAGGGGATTAATGCTCTGAGCTGTTAATGAGCTGCATCCTGTAGTAAAGGGTACAGAGTTTGACTCCTTTTACCTCCATTTGTCTACTTTGTGACTCTGAGCGAGTCACATACACAGTGCTGCTGAGTGGCTCCTGAAAGTGGCACATGTTAGTGGCTTACCCAGTTAAATATATAAAATAAAAAAGGTCAGAGTTGGGTTATTGTCATGGTGTAAATTGGGATATTACAGGGAATGGATAAGGATAATTACCACACCTGTTCTGTATTTATCCAGAATTTAAAAGGTGGAAGCTGAGACAACCGGGCCACCTTCTCAAACTGTTTCCTTTGTATTCGTAGGAGATGTGTCATTTGTCTCTGACAGTACGTATAGAATGTATTTATATTTTCAGTGGCTGCTGGAGTTGCAAGTATTTTGTGATCCTCCTTCCTTGTACATAGTGTCATAAGTAAGGACTCGTCAGTAGGTGTTAAGACACAGCTATATCCTTTCATATGGATTCACTGACTTCTTTTTACTTTTGCATCATCTTAAAATACTCAATTGTATTTATTACTGCTTGGTGTAACTCATTCTAAGCCTTTTGGTTTAAACACTTGGGCTTCGGACCAGTTAGTTGTTTTGCACTGAGAGGGTTTGTGGTCTGCACTGTTGTGGCAGAACAGGTAGCTTACATCCTTCTAGGTTGAGAACTGCTGATTGAGGGCTCAGTGTCTGTTATTCTAAAAGTGTATTAATTCTGGTTTAAGCACTTGGGCTTTCAAGCCAGTTATTTTACATTAAGAGGGTTCGTGGTCTGCACTCTTGTGGGAGGAGAGGCTGGACTCTGCCCTTCTGAGCTGGGAATTTCTGGTTAAAGGCTTATAGTGCATGCATATCTGAACTGTTTCTTACTGAAGTTGGTGCGCCTTGTTTGCTGTGGCATAGACTGGATTCGGGCCTGCTGGATCTGGCTTTGTTTGTGTAACTTGAGCACTAATCCTGACATTCTCTAAAGTATTCAATGGTATTAATTACTGCTTGGTTGTAACTTGATTAAAGTGTAGCTATCATTCTAATCTTTTGGATTAAGCACTTGGGCTTCAGACCAGTTGTTTTACATTAGGAAGGTTTGTGGCAAGCACTGTGGTGGCAGGACAGGTAGCTTTCATCCTTCTAAGTTGGGAACTGCTGATTGAGAGCCCAGTGTCCAAGTGTATTAGTTCTGGTTTACGCACTTTGGCTTCAGGCCAGTTATTTTACATTAAGAAGGTTTGTGGTCTGCACTCTTGTGGGAGAAGAGGCTGGACTCTGCCCTTCTGAGCTGGGAATTTCTGGTTAAAGGTTTATAGTGCCTGAATATTTGAACTGTATCTTACTGAAATTGGTACACCTTGTTTGCTCTAGCATAGACTAGATCCAGGCCTGCTGAATCTAGCTTTGTTTATATGCTTGCTGTTTGTTTGCTTGTTATTTCCCTGGAAGCTAATTCCACCTAATACGCAACTTCTCAGCGCTTCTGTGGATCACTAGTGATATCTGCATTGCTTACTGTACTTATTTCCTTGTTTCACTTGAAAGAAAGTTACTGTTTGTCGTTTTTGCATTTAGTTACTTGTAACACATTGCACTCAAGTTACCTGGCACTTGCTCACTAAAGCAATTATATAAGTCAGCACTAAAAATTAAAAGCACTACACCCTCACTCCCCACTGGCCCTTGTTTTCAATTAAGGATTTCCCAATATTATTCTAGCATGTCCAAAGGTCAGTTGTCAATCTCCTCTCCGGTCCAGCTGGTGAATCTGGGAATCTTGAGGCAATGTTATAACTGCCTCATGTACACAGACAACCCTCTCCTCCTCCCACATAACACAAATACTTGAGAGATGCAGCTATTTAGCCAAACTGGAGGCTGAGCTCTCTCAACTCAGGACTGGCAAGACCAGACAGGAGGAGAAGGCAACTACACACACCACAAAACCAGCCTCACATAATGCTACCACTCCACTGAATCAAACACATAAACACACAAAGACATACTCGGAGGCTCTGAGTAAAAATTTACCTAAACAGCAGAGGCCTCCAAAGCAGACACCCAAACAACTGCTACCTCAAGACACCCCACAAGCAACACATAAACCACAAAAGCAGTGTGCAAAGCAGTCACAGCCCTTAAGGCCAAATACAACACCAAACATACTTGTCATAGGTGACTCCATAGTCAGACACACTGACGTCCCACTCACCAGGCTGAACAAGGAGAGGGTCACAGTAAGCTGCCTATCGGGCGCTAGAATCCGCCACATAACACAAGCACTCGGGTCACTCCACGGCAAGTACAAATATGACAAAGTCATTGTCCATGCTGGTGTGAACGACCTGAGACGTACCTCCCTGGACTACATGAAAAGAGACATAGAGGAGCTCTCTGATTATGTAGCCCAGGCAGGTATGACCCTAACCCTGAGCAGTATCCTTCCTTCACCAAGAATGATGCCACAATATAGAGACAAGATGATCAGCTTTAACAATTGGCTTAATGTCTGGTGTCATTCAAAGGGGATCCAGTGTCTGTCTGCCTGGGATGACATGCTTGACAAGCCACGCTGCTTCGCAAGGGACGGCTTGCACCTGTCACCCTGGGATTCCGGATATTGGCTAAGGCTCTTGCCACCCCCATAGTGCCTTTTTAGGCAAGGCTCAAATTCTAAACCTACCACCCTAGAAAACAAAAATGGGAAGAAACTGAGGGTAATGCTGCTCAATGCCAGAAGTCTAAATCTCAAAATGCACGCACTCGAGGCCCTTCTCAGTATGGAGAACATCGATGTCTGTGCTGTAACTGAAACCTGGTTCAAGGCTCCTGAGAGCACCCGGCACTATTAGGTTTTACCTCATATCATGCGTTCCGCCCCAAAACCCGGACCACACCACAAAAGGAGGGGTGTATCCATATTCATAAAGGATACTCACACCTCCAGGTTGGTGGCAATGCACGAAGCTTCGAAACCATCCAGGTGCAACTAACCATAGGCAAAACTGCTCTACAAATTGTAGCATGCTACAGGCCACCCTCTCAAACTCAGGAAACCCACACAGCCTTCCTGAAGACACTGGAGGGTATAAATGTATCTCCAAACACCATCATATTGGGTGACTTCAACTACCCGAATATAGACTGGGAACATTACTCAAGCCCTAACTTTCTAGCCCAACGGTTCCTGGAGTTCATAAATTCAAATGCCATGGAACAGCTAGTCACTGTTCCCACGAGAGGAGAAAATATACTAGATCTCATTGTCACAAACATGGGGACAAAATGCTCCACACCGGAAGTATATCCCTCATTGGTGAGATCTGATCATAAACTAATCTCACTGGAAATCCACATCCCGCCCCCACCCCAAACAAAAAGACCATAGTGAAGAACTTCTCTAAAGCAAACTTCACACTACTCAAGACTGGTGTGGTATCCTTCAAGGCCCCTGAGCCAGAGGAAACCACAACCCAAGCTGCGGAAGCCCTTACAAATGCCTTCTATGAACACCTCCAGGACTGCATGGATCAGGCAATCCCAAATAAAACCAAGACTCTTTCCACAAAGGGCAAACGTCCAGTCTGGTGGACCCCAGCCATTAACAAACTTTACAATAAGAGGAGAAAGCTATTACATGATAGAACGAAATCCATAAAAGGAAGTCACCCCTGATCATTATTAGTAAAAAATACGAGCACTCATAAAATCAACTAAGGCCAATTTTGAGAGAAAAATTGCCATGGATTCAAAGGACAATCATAAGGCCTTTTTCAGCTATGTTAGGAACCTGGGTGGAAACTCCCAGATATGCTCAGAATTAGTCCAAAATGATACAAAAATCACTGAACCCACAGACATTGCCAACATACTGGCAGACAGGTTCAGTGCAAACTTCACCCCTCTCCCCTAAAGGAGAGATAACTATCCCAGCCGAGTGTAGCCTCCCGGACATCTCAAATGCGCAGGTGAAAGCTGCTCTCTCTAAAGCTAAAAACACAGCATCAATGGGACCGGATGGTGTCCCCGGCTGTGTGCTACACGAGCTAAATGAGGAATTAAACCCGCACATAAGGCAGCTGTTTAATCTCAGCCTTACCACAGGATACGTGCCCAAGGAGTGGCGACGGCAACTGTGGTCCCACTCCACAAAGGCGGCGCCTCACGGACCCTGGTAATTACCGCCCCATAAGCTTAACAAGTCTAGTCTGCAAAGCTATGGAGAGGATCATAATGGAGCTCATAAACAAAGATATAGGGGACTTGCAGACATTGGACCCGACCCAGTTTGGCTTTGTCAAGGGAAGATCATGCCTTTTGAACTTGGTCGACTTCTTGAAACAGTCACCAAGGCCATTGATGAGGGAAAGGCAGTCCATACAGCCTACCTTGACCTTGCAAAGGCTTTCGACACAATACCCCACTCGGGTATTGTAGAAAAACTTACCAGCTTAAATGTAAACCCATATGTCACAAGATGGGTTGCAAACTGGCTTAAGGACAGAACCCACAGGGTTAGAGTTGCTGGCGCTGTGTCAGACTCCAAGCCGGTCACAAGTGGTGTCCCACAGGGCTCGGTCCTTGGCCCCTATTGTTTGGCATCTACTTCTCAGAAGTACAGGCCAACATGGGAGGACTTTGGCTGACAAAGTTTGCAGACGACTGCAAACTGGGCCATAGTGGAAAGTGCATCGGACACGGATGTCCTTCAGAAGGGACTCACGGAAACAGATAGCTGGTGCCAGAGCCATGGCCTGAAGTTAAACACCAAAAATGTATAGTCATACCCTTTGGGAAAAACAAGGTAACCCCAAGCTACCATATAGGTGGCAATCCACTAAGCACAGAAGAGGTTATCAGGGACCTGGGGACCCAGGTTGACAGTGGCCTTTCTTTTGACACTCATGTTGCTAAAGTGGTTAGAAAGACCTTCTACATTGCCCACCTGATCATGAAGGGATTCACATCCAGATCTAGTGAGGTCATTGTTCCCCTGTACTCTTCACTTATCAGACCAATGATCGAGTACAATGCCCCATTCAGGATGTATCTCACCCGACATCTGCAGCAATTGGAGAGACCCCAAAAGTTCCTCACCAAAAGGTTAAAGGGACTCCAAAATCTGTCATATGCTGCCAGATTGAAGAAACTCCAGCTCTATTCAGTCGCATACCGTCTGCTCAGAGGTGACATGTGCCTGACATACAAGGCCATGTCCAACCCGGAATTAATGGACATGCTCCACCTCAAAAATCCAAATCCACCAAAACCACTAGAGCAAGCGACTTAAACCTTAGCACGGATATAAATAGGACGTGCTGGAGGGATAGATTTATCACTCAGAGACTCCCTATGCTGTGGAATAAAATCCCGGTCCATGTGAGGCAGAGCACCTCGCTGACTCTGTTCAAGAGAAATCTAGACCTGTGGATGGGAGATCGTAGGTTTACCCCGGGAATCATCTCTGTGTCACTGCTGGACAGAGGCACAACAAACTAATGGGCACAGTATTTTTTCATATAAGGGGTGGCGTAAGCCACAAAAATTTGGGCTAGGCTTATAAATGCCTTAGGGCAGATAGCCTAGTATAAACCTATGAACCTATGAACTGACAAAATACTAGCTGAAGAACATTCTAATTCCTCTGGAACCAGAATGGAAATGATGATGATATGGATCAAAAGCAGACTGGCAACCACAGATGGAGAAGAAATGTGGCCATTAAATGTTGTCAATCAGAGGCTTATTAGGGTAGTCTAAAAAAGACCACTGAACAAGCCACGCTGAAATAGTCATAGCACAGCAGGAGAAGGAGAAAATGAAATGTGAGACAAAATGAGGGTGCTATATGTGCATTCTGTGGGAAGACAGGGAGAAGAAAGCAGGTTCATAAGAAACTGGGTAAATGGAATTATATGTTCTTTAATATGTCTAATAATTTTCTTTACATGTTGTCATTGAAGAACAGCAACAGTTAAACTGTCCTTTATTTTTTCATGAGATAGTATGTATATATTGGTATCTTATAGAGGAGAGAGGAAAGTATAACCAGTGGCAATTTAAAATCTTAGAATGTGGTATATGGGTGTACTAATAGTTTGGCAGCCACTAAAAAACATACATTAGGGACTGAAATTATTTGAATTCTTTGGAGAGAAACTAGGTAAAGGAGCAGAGAGATGAGAGCTCACCTGTGAGATTTGGTAAAGGTGTTAATGGAAAGAATGATAAGAGAAAGCAGGGAGGGAACATATAGAAGAGGAGAGAACAAAGTGACAATGAGGAGCGTGAGGTGGAGTGAGTACATTTTTTTAATTTTAATTTTTTATTTGGTTTTAAAACAGTAGATAAATAACTATTTACATAGATCTACAGCTGATGAATACATCAAAGTCGTATATATCAACAATTAATACTTTTCAAGCAAGTCTTCAAGTGTAAGCCAAGGTTTATATGAATGTGTAATATTAAGTTCTCATCTTTATAGTATGCAGGTCAGTACTGCAGACAGTTTTTTGCCATACCAATAAATTCAACATAAGCGGGTTAACTTTACTTTTTGCAGTTTTTAGGAATTGCTTTTCTGGCTGTAGCTATAGAAAGAATAGCACAAAGAAGAGGCACTTGGGTTTTTGGAATTATCTCAGGAATTTTAGCATTAAATAAAACTAAAGATTTAAAAATATTACATCTATCTGAATGTAGAGCTTGAATGAAGTTAATTTCTTTCCAAAAAGGGGAGATGACTTCACATTCACAAAACATATGCATCCAGTCAGTTATTTCATAATCACATCTCCAGCATTTAATTTTATTTTATTTATACATCATTGTAATTTTGTTAGGAGTGACAAAAGCTCTGTGTAAGAATTTCCAAGTGAGAATTTTCCAATGTAATGAAGATGTGGTTTTATATGTAGATTTTAATATTATTTTCTTGTATTCTTCAGAGAAGTAGTCATTAATTTGTGACGAATAATTCCAGTAGAAATTGTCTAAACATGTGAAATTTAACTTAAGAATTTTATAAATTTGTGACCAATATGATTTATTTTTCATTGCATTATTATTTATTAAGAATTCCAGTAATTTGGGGAATGATTTCTTATCTAGGTTAAAATATATTATTCATCTCTCTGTTCACAAAGTCTCTAAATATATGTAAAATTAACAAATTCTCAGAATCTTGATTGTATTTGGACCTTAAATTTTCAGTAGCGTGTATAAATATGTGTGTGTGTGTGTGTGTGTGTGTGTGTGTGTGTGTGTGTGCATTTTCAATAGCGTGTGTGTGTGTGTGTGTGTGTGTGTGTGTGTGTGTGTGTGTGTGTGTGTCATACCTCTCAACCTGGAAACTTCAAAAATCTGGACAAGGCGCATGAAAAATAGGTACAAATCTGCATACTGGTTAACATAAAATTTGCATGCATAATTATGTAAACCCGCCCACACCAACTGCATTGTGGGATACCAGCTTTCAGGTGCAAACTGAAGAACAAATCCAAAATATGGCCCCAGAGTCCCCCTGTAGCCATTCCAATGTCCCATTACCTGGCTATTAAGCCCCATTTACCATAAACACTAATATGCACACTGCTTTACTTCTACAATAATTTGAATTGTATTTTACATTTTATAGCACAAACAAACACTAACAGACATCTGCTAAACAAAGCAATACAGTTTCACACTGAAAATAGACTTGGCATTAAAACTTCTCTGCCCTTGAAACTCTCATTCATTGAAACAGCATTGAAACCCACATCCAAAGAAAAATGCAGCATCTGGCCAGTGGCGGATAAAGATTACTTTTGGGTTGTTTTCAAATCATAGACCCCTTGCACATGACAGAAACATACATGTGTTCTTTGATACACCTTCCTGACTTTATTAAATTATATTACTTGTATAATACAGCACACATGTTAGAGCAAGTTTTAAATTTATTGTTTTAACATTTTTCCAGTAAGCAGTGAAACAAAATGCATGAACCAGTAATGAAAAAACTACACAGTTAAGAACATTTCCATCATAAAAGTCTACTCAGACATCTTCAGTCCAACAGCATCAGTAAATATGCACAATCTCTGCAGAAGTAAAAGTCATCTAAATTATTCCACGTTAAAAAGATCTGTAACTAATGAAGAGGTTGCTAGCAAACAACTTTTTATTTAATTGTTTTATCTACAAAAAAGTACCTCTTGCCCTTGAGGAATAAACTGCCTATGTTACATATAAAAAAATGATAAGCTAGTAATATTGTAATAAGGAATGGAGTGACATAATTTTCACAGCTGTGCTGACTTACCTCATAGCAACAGTACATGCATCAATTTGAAAAATGATTGCACCTAACCTATCATCCAGATATTACTCATTTAAGCTGAAGTGTCTTCACACTGTGCAATTGCATTCAGTACAGCAAAGTTCAGCAAATGCAGCAAACTACTAATATGCTCTTTTATCTTACTGCTAAGTGCTAACAAAGAAAGTCAACCCCATTGGGACAAACTGTTCTGGGCTTGTGTGGATATATACTTACTCAGTGAAACCAACTCCGTCTTGCAAATTGCAAAGCATACAAAGATGCATTATACTTCCAGACCCAGGCTAAGAACTGTGTAATTCACACCTTTGCAACCCCTTTACAATATGTGGTCTCTAATGTGCAGCCCCAAGCTCTTTAAGTTAAACAAAACAATATATCTGAATTGTTTGAAAAAGGCAGCTTTTAATGGGCAAGATCCACTCCATCTTAATGAAAGTATATATCTTCCTCAGCTGAACTGTACTGAAGTACAGTTTCTCTGTAATGTGTTTTAAATAAACTTTATGTAAACTGGGTGTTTCAGAAAAACCATTGAAGTACATTTGCTTTCATTGTCAATAAGGTAATCAATCACTTTACTCAGCCTGGTCAGCCATGATGATAATTTTAAAAGCCATGTGTGGATCCATATAAACCATTTACAGAAATCAGTAGACCCTGACAATGTATTCATTTATTGACATGATAAAGTGTATGGGGGAGATGAGATTTAAGAGTAAGACTTTTACAAAGAAAATGCTGTAGAAAGTTTTGTTTTTTGTGTGTGTGCAAGTAATTTATTGATTTACAAAGGTCTGAGTCTGCACAAAAATGTGGCATTACTTTTGAAGTTACAGAAACATTAGGAGTTGCCCTTCAATGTGTATTAGTCACTGTAAATATTGCAAACTTTTAAATTGTCTGTTCTTGCATGCACATAACACAAAGAAATCCATGACCCTTTTAGGGAAGTGCTCTCGGATAAAAGCTCCAACGAGAAGGGGAAAAACGTCAAAGTTCTATAGAAAATGCATATGCCATGCCAACTAAAGTGGAGGGGATACAAAGCTCAAGCACTACATTTGCAGACTAAACCAACAACTTTCTACTGTACACAAAGGCATGTAGACTTCAGAAAAGTAGACACTCACTCACTAACAAAAATTAAGCCCAATAACTCCGTAGTCTGTAGCTTAATGGTTCACGTCACAAACTGGTACTAGATGCAATTAACTGCGACTGCGAGCTACTTTCAGATTAATATACATAGGGTAGGGAATATATATGACTGCGAGCTACACATGCATGCTACATTCAAATAACTTAGTCTTAGCGGCTAAAGCATGGAGGAAATTGCCATCTGCTTAGTACACACAAACACACACTTCAAGCAGTCCAAATAGCTCTGCAGACAGTATATGCGATATACTCATGCTTCAAAAGCTATCCTCTGCTGCAGCCATTCACAAATACTTCAAATCTGCACACTTCACGCAGTCCAACTCGGAATAGCTCTGCAACCGTAACCATTCACAAATACCTCTGCAGTATCCACTATCCATGCTCCAATTCAACCAGCGCAGTTGCTCTGCAGTACCCCAGCCAGCATTCAAAAACCAGTCCCAAGTTCCCGCTCGCATAATGTTTCCATTTCCAAACCATATCAATGCTTTAGCAGCCATTTAAACGTTCTTCCCAGGCAAAATACATGAGCCCTTGAGCTCAATTCCGACAGGCTGATGGAGCTGACGTCATCGCGCACACGATGACGTCAACTGAAAAGCGGCGGGGGGGGGTTAAAAAAAGCTATGAAAAAATCGGAAATGAAGGGGTGCCACTCGGGAATCATGGCACCCTATTTTTGGACCCCAAAACTCAGTATAAACCGAGTAATTTGGAACGGTTGAGAGGTATGGTGTGTGTGTGTGTGCGCATTTTCAATAGCGTGTGTGTGTGTGTGTGTGTGTGTGTGTATATGTATGGGTTACCGTCACTTGCCTGAAAGTTCATTTGACTGACAATCATATGACTCAGACTAAATGACTGACACTTCACTTCCCTTAAAGTTCACTTCCCTGACAGTTCATTTGACTGACAATTAGTACTGCAGTGTGTAGAGCACAGTAAGGCAAGTAAAAGGAATATGTCCTGTTCCCCACTGTAGTGCGACCCTAGAGTTAATGCATATAGTTAGGGTGTGTGTGGGGGACACAGCCCCCCACTTAGTTTGATGTTATATTTTCTGCTTTTGGTTTTATATTGTTCAGTAAAGCCAAACTAGGTGGAGGGCTGTGCTCCCCCAACTATATATATACTAACTCCAGGGTCGCACTACAGTGGGGAAGAGGACATATTCCTTTTACTTGCCTTACAGTGCTCTACACACTGCAGTACTAATTGTCAGTCAAATGAACTGTCAGGGAAGTGAACTTTAGGGGAAGTGAAGTGTCAGTCATTTGGTCTCAGTGAAATGTATGTCGGTCAAATGAGCATATATATATGTGTGTGTATTTATATTAATATCATTTAAGAATTGATGCCAGTAAATTAAGTTAATTTGTTGTTTCATCCAGCATTTTGTTAAAGTTATGAGGCTTTAAGCAGTCACTTGTATATGTAATTGGAAACATAGAAAATGTTATGTATTTAATACAATGGTTAGAATATTTTAACTTTTGGAAAGAGGAAATGGTGTTATTTAAATTGGGTATTTGCGAAGAGGGTGTAATACCATTTACAGAAAAATCTTTTACTAACCAGATAAAACTATTAGGGACTATTTGTTTGACTGGTTGTGATATATTTACTATTTACTAATAATATTTCTTGATGTATTTGTTTCTGTTTTGAATCAGAAGATGAATTTATCCACAGCACTAACTTTTCCAGTTGTTGAAGTAGCATACAATTGAATATCAGGGAATCCTATATCACCATTATCCCAACCTTTTTCTGTGCCAATCAAAGGGAACTCTTGGTTTAATACGATGTCGAAAACTTTAAGTAGAATATTATTTATCTTCATCTTTTTTTGTGGCGATAGTACTAAAGATTGTAAGACGAACAATATTTTAGAGAGAATTACAGTCTTAATAAGGATTAATCGTTCTTCCATGGTAAAGAATTTGTTCCAGTTTGTGATTAAACTTACAGTTTTATCAACCTGTTGAAGGTTTGTGTCATTTCTTTAGTGGTTATACCAAGGTATTTCATTTGATTGTTATTCCAATTGAAGTTAGAATATTTTTTGTATGAATTTTTTTTAATTTGTATTAATTCTTGTATTTGTTTTATTTTTTTTTTAATTTGTATTAATTCTTGTATTTATTTTATTATAATTGAATCTTAAGTTCAAGATTTCTTCAAACTGACTCCTAGAGCTAACTATATGTTTTGATGAATTTTCTACATTTCCTATTAGTAAAATATCAACAAAGAGTTGAATCTTTAGTTTGAAATCTTTTTTTGTTTTGATATCGTTAATGTTCTTATTGGATATAATACTATTAAGAGTGGGTTCTATATCTAATGCAAAAAGTAAAGATAATGAACAGCCTGGTTTTGTGAATTTTTGTAATGTATAGGAAGTAGAAAGGAAAGAACCTATTTTAACATAAGCACAAGAGTTCTTGTATAACTTAGAAATTAATACAATGAACCTAAGTGAGAAAGTATATACTTTAAGTGTTTTAAACAGATATGACCAATTAACTGAGTCAAAAGTCTTATCTAAATCGAGACTAATGATAAAAAGTTATTTTTTATTTTTATTTACATAGTCTATTAATGTATGTATGCTTATTATATCATCCTGTACTTGTCTATTTAAAATAAACCCAGTCTGATCATTGTTACTTAGTTTAGGTATAAGTACATTAATTCTGTTAGCTTAAATGGACATGAACATCTTATAGTCCGCATTTAAAAATTAAATGGGTATGTATGATGAACACTTTGTAGGCTCCATATCTTGTTTAAAATAGGTGATATAAGGGAATATTTCCATTATGGGGGACTTCAGCAGTTTTTATTTCTCCATAGACCTTATCTAATAGTTTATGAAACTATTGAAACTTCTCTAGTATGTGATAACAGATTGAAACAAAAAATTTATCAATATTGTTTGTGTTCCATATCTATATGAATAATGGGTAAATTGAAGTAAGTTTATTTTCCTTGCCTCATATATACCCTTTAAATTAATTAGATTTACAAAATTCCTAAGTGTTTGGCTGAAGATGTGATTCTCGGCTTTCTATCTGCAGTGGAATCTTTGATAAAATACAATTAAAATCACCAGGCATCCAGCACCATCTTCTTTTCTTTATAGCTGTGCAGTCTAATACCGTATTCTGTGTTTCTAATGCTAGCAGTCTTATCGGTTGGCATGCTGGAGAAGCTTCCTTCTATTCAATGTTTAAAAAAGTAAATAATTGCTAAAAGTGTGGGAAGTAAATCCTATATAAGAATTTCCATTTGTAATGTTTTGTTTTGCTTTGGGCCTGAGCACAATATTTCTAGCTGTCAATATTGTGCTTTGTCTTGTTCCAAAATCTTGAAACATTGGGCTGAAGTCCTTGAAGCCCACATGGAGTCCTCAGACCTCTTGCCCCCCATCACACACACACACACCACAGTGTTGGCCAGTTCCCTTCCTAAAAAAAACTTAAAGATAAGAAATTATTGAAGAAGAAGGATGTAATAGATGTCAGAGTCTTTTACATTTGGTACCAGGTCTTCCATTGACGATTAAGGTGAGGCACCTTTGCAGTTCCCTTTTCCAACTACTACAAGGCCACAACCCTCTTGCATGACCCTTCGGGAGGCTGCCATGGCTGAGCCCACACCACAGCACCAAGTACCACTCTGACATTGGTAGAATACAAAGCTGCTTTCCCGGCCTCATCTTCTGACACCCAAATGCTGGCAACTGAGAGAGAGGACAGTGTTCCGTTGGTACTTGTATATGAGGAGATCTCAGGGAACTGGACAGAAGTGGTGGCCACCCATTTGCATCTTGAAGCCTTTATCACAAAACCTAGGACACCCAAACCCAAGAGGTCTACTACCTTACTCCTGTCCATGCTGCCTCAGCCTTTGTCCTCATTTACCCAGGTTGTTGTACAAGACCTTGTTAATCTGGGCCAGGAGTTCACAGGTTTCATTTAGTCTGTGGGACCCAGCCAGCCACAGATGCTTGTTTCAGGAAATTCTCCATGTAAAAGATAGAAAGAGAGATCTCTCCCCAGGAAGATTCAGGCTCTTCAAAATCTAAAGATGAGGAAGAACTGTCTTATGCAGAACATCTTCCTTTTCAAACATTCCCTGAATCAGATTCAGATGACACTGTACACAAGATGGGGACATTCATTTGGGAGAGCAAAGAGTTTTTTCAGCTCCAAACTCATTATAGAGAGCTTCTGAGCAGCCATTTCTCCAGTGAACATGTTCCTGGATAATGTTTTTGAGAACATCTCTCTGCACTCTGACTCCCTTCTTGCCCCTAGGAAGCTATAACACTTCTGTAGAGTGCTTGATACCCGCAAGCACTTTTACAAGAACATACAGGCAGATCCCTTGGGGATGTTTAATGACTCTGCCAAGGGCGTCCCAAAATGTGCAGACAGACAAATGTTACTAAATGAAAGAGAAAGCAGAATGCTTGATAGATTTGGTAAAAAGACTGGTACATCAGGTGCCTTGGCTATGTCAGCTCTTAACTGTCAGTTCCACATGTTAAAGTATGTGGAATCATTACAAGAAAATCATTGCTAGGGTAGAGAGGGTCTCAGACAAGAGCCTGCAGAGGCACGTAGAGGAGATGGCTAAATCAGCCCTGTAGATATCCAAATACTCGTTAAACTTTGGTTATGATGCATTTGATGTATCATGTAGGGCAGCTGCTGTGGGGTCTGTCACAAAAAGACATGCCTGGCTGAGGACACAGTCCCTGTTAGATCAGGCAAATGCAGGACTCCTTGATGCCCCACTGGGTAAGGAATTCTTTGGTACCCCAGTTTAGAAAGTTTATGAGAAACTAGAAAAAGAAAGGGAAACAAATTAAAACAGTTAAAGAATTCTATTTGTCTCCTGCATGTAGATACAACAGGAATTACCCCTCTAAACTTGGCCAGTGCCTGCAAGGCAAGAAAAAGGGAGTCCTCTCTGAGGCAAGAGACCAAGACTGAGCAGAAAATTACAAGCTGACCAACGTATTAGACCTAGGGGATCCAAGGTTGCAGTGCTTTCCAGAGAGTGGCTGTAACTATGCACATCACCCCCCCCCCCTAGAAAAAAAAAAAAAACAATCCCACCTCCTTCCCCCTGGAAGGAAAACTTTCTTCCTTCCTACAACAGTGAAAAGTCATCACCAGGGGCCAGTGGGTCATAACTGTCTTAGAGGCTATTTCATCCAGATCAGAGAAAAAAAATCAGGAATCCCAAAGTCACCAAAAGACTAAGAGGGAGGCCTCTTCCTGAATCCTAACAGTGCTTCTGCAACCAGGGTCTATTCAGATAGTCCCCAGAGGGGAAAGACAGAGGGTTTTACTGAAGAATATTCCTGGTCCCAGGAAAGGAAGGCATCCAGAGACCAATCTTAGACTTGTTGAAGCTAAAAAGGTCCTTCATATACCAAAGTTCAAAATGCTAACCTTGCAAAAGCTATTCCCCATGATCCGCCATGGAGCTTACATGGTGACCCTAGACTTGAAAGACACCTACTTTCATGTTACTGTTGCCAAGGAACATAGGAAATGTCTTTATTTTCTGGGTGGGTGATTACACTACCAGTTCTATGCGTTACCATTTGGCTTTATCTACTGCTGCCACTGTGTTCACCAGTGTCTACCACCAGTTAATGCCCATTGCATCACCCTAGGAGTTCACATTTACTCTTACTTGGACAACTAACTGATCCATGGGACTCTGAAACCGAAATAGCTTTGCAGATCACCATGATTTGCTTCCAGAAGGTAGACTTCAACCTCAAGCCTCAAATCACAACTACAGCCACATCCAAGAGTTCTCTTTCTTGCTGCAGTGATAGATTCAGTGCAGCAAAAGGCTTTCTATATCCAAGACAAGGTCTGTTATTTGACAAATTATCAGAAGAACATACTAGAAAAGCAGAAAATCAAGAAAATCACAGGAAGGGTGCATGGCATCCTGCATCTTAATGATACCTTTTGCAAATCTGCACATGAGGAAACTACAGTGGCAGTGATGTATTGGTTTCTATAACTAAAAAAAAAAAAAAAAAAAAAAAAAAGCTTGGCAACAGCATTCACAACCTTTAGAAACCATGGTGCACCTTCTTCCCTGCCTGAGAAAGGATCACAGAAGGCTATCAACCTGGAGGTCATTTCAAGCCTAGCCGTTTCATCCCAATGTAATGCCATAGAAATATTAGTTAATACCTAAGATTGCATGTAATAATGACTGCCCATGTCCAGGAAGGTCGTGGGTGCTATTCCCAGTAAGAATTTATGGTGCCCCTTTCACTCGTCCAGGTTCTTTTTAACAGTGTCATAGAGGTGCTTTGTTTCACATGAATAGGTAGCCTATTCCAAAGGTGCAGCAGTTTCTGGGAGATAAATCTGCCCCTCCAGCATGTCCTATTTAAGTCGCAGGCCTTATTTATGTCCCTAGAATGGGTGGCACTAGTCCTGTTTGATTTACAGATATGCAGCAATTTCATTAGGTTTGGGTCTGAGATTGCTCTGTAAGCCAGGTATAAGTCCCCACTAAGAAGTCTATATAGGAAACAAAGTAAAGTGAGAAGGACTTTAGTCAGTCTTTGTGCAGCATGTGCTGGAGTCCCTTGATCTTCTTTGTTAGAAACCTCTTGAGGTGTTTCCAGCTGCTGCAGGTGCTTTGTACGGTACATGCCAAATGGGGCATTGTACTTGATTATGGGTCGGATCAGTGCCGAGTATAGAGCGGTTATAACCTCTCTTGATCTTGAGATAATTCCTTTACTAATCAAGTGTGCTATGTAGAAAGCCTTCCTTACTACAGTAGACACATGGTGGTCAAAGTTAAGGTCGCTGTCAACTTGTGAACCCAAGTCCCTTACCATTTCGTGGGTACTTAGAGTATTGGTTGATTTGATAGTGTGAAGGGACATTGTTTGTGCCAAAGGGAATGATGATGCATTTCTTTGTATTCAGTTTGAAACAATGACTAAGACACCAGTTGTTGGTCTGTGTAAGACCTTCCAGGAGTATACTGACATCATTTGGAGATTCGGTAATTGCACCGAGTTTCCATTCGTCTGCAGAGCTGGTCAGCCACAACCCCTAAGTTTTGACCTGAACTTCTGCAAAGTATATACCAAACAGCACTGACCCCTGTGACACCTTGTAACTGGTCTGCTGGTTGATGTGAAGTCACCCACTTTGATAGTGTGTGTCCAGTTTGTGAGCCATTTAGCAATTCATCTTACAATGAAGGGGTTTACATTAAGTTTGCTAAGTGTGGGATTGTGTCAAAAGCCTTTGCCAAGTCGAGGTATGCTGTGTGGACAGATTTGCCCTCATCAATGACCCTGATTACATTTTCGAAAAAATCCACAAAATTTATCAGGCAGATCTGCCCTTGGCAAAGCCGAATTGGGTAGGATCCAGGGTTTGGAGGTTGCCTGTGTCTTTATTAGGGCCATAATGATAAGTTCCATGGCCTTACAGATGAGGCTGTTCAGGCTTATGGGTCTGTAATTCCCCGGGTCTGTTGCTAGGCCACCTTTGTGGAGGCGAATAATTGCTGCTGTTCTCCATTCTTCAGGAACAAAGCCTGTGGTTAGACTATGAATTGAAAAGGGTACTTAATGGTGATACTAGTTCATATTTTAGCCTGTTTAGAAGACAGCCTGGGATGCTGCATGGTCCCATAGAGCTGTGATTTTTGCCTTGGACAAGGCTTTAATGACCTCTTCTTCAGATATGTAGGTTGGGGGAGGTTTGGTACAAGGTTTGTGATAGATTTTGTTAAGATAGTGGAGTTAAATTTTCACCAGACATATCCTCTAGCATGTTTATCTCACTGAGGTCAGTGTGTGTGGGATACCGTTGGTCACTAGTTCTGCACATGCCTTAGTCCTACCTTTTAGGCTACATACGTAGCTGTAAAATGCCTTATGGTTATCCTTGGCTGTGCTAGTGAAGTTTTTTTTTTTCAAAGAGCCCTTTAGAGGATTTAACAAGTTGTTCTAGTTGCCTGTTGAGGCTGAAGAGGTGCTTTTCCATTGTTGGGGTCTCACCTTTGTTTTTCATGGACAGAAACTTTTTGCATTTATTGTAAAGTTTGATGCTGGATGTCCAACTGGCGGCTTGTTTTCATTTGGGGTTCTGGCTTTGATTCTTTCTGATACAGCTGAGTCTATACACTTATGCAAGTGATTGTAGAGGGCTTTAATGTAAGTATCGGTGTAGTTACCACTTCCAGCTGGGGGTTGGGGCTTGGAATGCATTTATACATTAACCTAGAAAGGTATAGTTTGCCTTCGTGAAGTTTTTTAGTCTGATTTCACCCTTTGTGAATTCTGGTGTTAGTGCCAGCTCGAAGGTGACTGATTTGTTCTCAGATTTAACTAATGAGGGTCAGACAGTTGTGGTAGTGCATCCGTTTGACATGTTAGTGAGGACAAGATCTAGCGTATTTGTTCCTGTTGTTGGGGTATGAACAATTTGTTTCAGGTCATTTGAGTTAACAAAGTCAAGACACTTTTATGCTAATGGGTTTGGGCTAGTGTAGGTTTCCGAGTCATGGTGGGATAATTGAAATCCCCCATAACCAGAATGTTCAGTAATATTTGGGTTGTCTCCAGTTTGGTCAAGTAGGCTTCATGTGCATCATGATCCATGGAAAGGGATGTATAATTGGCTATGACTTGAATGGGGGTCTTACCCACAGTAACCTGAACTTGGCCTAACTCCATGGAGTTGTCCAGTGTAACTAGATGTGAGGTGAATTTGTCTCTAATATAGATAGAAACACTGCCTCCTTTGGTTCTCACATGTTTATTTTGCGGTCTGAAGGTGTGGAAGGCATTGTAGCCTTGCAAGGCCAGAGTACTCTCTGAAGCCTTGAACCAGGTTTCTGTGACTGCATAGACATTTACATCCTTCAGTGATGTAAGTGCTTCCAGGGTCTGCAGTTTTTGGTTTAAACTTGTAGCGTTTAGCAGCATGACCCTTATATTGTTATGATTGGCAAATTGCATGTTGGTAAGTTTGTTTTTGAGACTTTGGCTAAAAAAGCACTATGGGGGAGGCAAGAACCTTTGCCAGCAGCCAAAAGCCTAGAGGTGCCAGGTGCAAACCATCTCTGGCAAAGCAGTGAGGTTTGTCGACCGTAGCTTCCCAGGCTGACAGGAATTGGATCCCCTTTGAATGACACCAAAAACCTACCCACTTATTGAAATCAATAGTTTTTTGTTTGTACTGTGGCATCATTCTAGGTGAAGGTAATATGCTGCTTAAAACTAGGGACATACATGCCTGGGATACGTACTCAGAGAGCTCAGTCATGTGTCTCGTCATATAGTCTAGTGTGGTACATCTCAGGTCGTTCATGCCAAAATGAACTATGACAGAGTCATAGTGGTACTTGTTGCTGAGAAAACCTGAGTGCATGTGTGATCTGATGAATCCTGTCACCAGGCAGACGGCTGACTGTGACTTTCTCCTTGTCCAACCTGTTGAGTGAGACATTCGTGTGTCTCACTATTGAGTCTTCAGTGACTAAAAAATTTGTTTTTTGAGTGTTGCACCATATGAGCTTGGTAGGTGAGACACGTGTGTCATGGGTGCTATTTGTACTGTATTAGTTGTAGCAGTTTTGTGTTTTGGAAGTCTCTGGTGTCTGAGAACCTCCGCATATGTTGATTTTTGTGTTGGATGCATACTGTGTAGTGGTACTACATGTATGTGTAGTGGTGGGTGGGTTGGCAAGCTCTTCCATGTTACTGTTTTGATTGTGAGAGAGCATGGATTCAAAATTCTTGGTGTAGATGCATCTCTCACACTGTGTACTAGAGTGAGTTATTAGTAGAGGATTGTCTGTGTACATAAGACAATTGCTACATTGCCTCATGACCCAAGTCAGCAAGGTTGGTAGGAGAAACAAGGGTGGTCCTAATGCTAGGTTGAAGACTGCTGTCACTAGGGATGGCTTTTCAGGATCAATCAAGGAGGAGATCTGTGGATGGATTTTTTTTTTTAACTAATTTGGTGGAAAAAATAGCTTTTTACAGAACCCAGGGCAAGCCTGTTTCTACCAGAGATAGACAAAACCATCACCTCGTACAGCTCAGACATAGCCTCCTGATGAATACATTTAGGACAGATGAAGGTGCAGAGAATTTGGACTTCATAACAAAGGAAACTGCACATAAACCCAAAGGAAATGTTGGCAGGGTTTCTGGCATGAAAAGCTTCTCAAGTCATCCTGACCACAGGAACACTGCAGAGGTGGACAAGCAACACTACAGTGATGTAGTATTTTTTGATGCACAGAAGGCTGTTTTAATAGTGGGAGGATCATTAAAATATTATACATCACTTGTGAATGCCAGATTCCGCATTGCTGCCATATAATTTGTACTCCTTGCTGCACTGAAATTATGCATATGGATGCTTTGTTATAGAAGTGCTTGTGTAGCTATATATATTCTTTGTACAAGTCAGCTATGTCATATATTTTGTTGACCCTCGGGTTGTGCATTAAAAAAGTCTCTGTTGGGGGCGTGGCCAAGATGTCAGACTGCTAGCAGCACTGAACATTAGCTCTGCTTATAACATTTTTATTCTGACAGGAAATTTAATCTAATTTTTGGAAATACTAATCCAAAAGTATATCGGAGGATTTGTGAAAATAGGTCCTTTATTATTTTTCAAAAATTAGTACTAAAACATAAGTTTTTATTATTTTTTCCTGTCAAGAAGATTTTCCTCAAGAAATTCAAGTACTGGTAACTTGAAGAATTCATCAGGACAGTGTGGTAAAGGAGGAGCTGCACACATTAATAACTACTATTCAAGAACTATCTATAAAAATGGACAAACTAGAGAATAAAATAGATACTATTAAACAAGACTGTAGTAAGCAGCTGGACATTCTTAGTGAAATGGCTAAAAAGCATTCTGAACAAATTGCTTCATTGAGGAATCTGTAACAGATATGGATGGCAGACTGGTGGAATGTGAAAGTCAAAATGACTTTCTTTTGAAACAGAATACAAAACTAACAGAAAAGCTGGAAGACCTAGAAAGTAGGCCACAGAGAAACAACATTAGAATCTATGGAGTACCAGAAAAGGAAGAGGGAATTGCTATGATACACTTTCTTCATAACTGGCTTCCAACAGTACTAAATCTTCCTGAAGCCCTTTCCTTCGGTACAGAGAAGGCTCACTGTTCTCTAGCAAAACCTGCTTCCACAACAGTTTCTCCCAACCTCAGATCCATCATTGTTAGATTTTTGTCCTCCCAAGATAAGGATTTGGTTCTGAAGTCTGCGTGGAATAATTCTCCCATCATGATAAAGGACAAACTTGTTTGGTTTGACAATGACTGCACTTCTGTCATATCTAGAAGGAAAGAATGTGTTCCCTTTATAAAAATCTCTTAAAAAAGTTAACATCAAAGCACAAATTCTCTTTCCCTCCAGAATAAAAATATTTTTACTAGAAGGTGAGAAGATCCTTATTTAGCTCTTTGTCAGAGGCTTTGGACTTCAAGAAAAAAACTTAGTTTGAAATTCCCACCAAAAATGCGTTTGAAATTCCCACCAAAAATGCCTTTGTTAAGCCTCTGTGACTGTTTCTTCACATGCATGAGCATCTACAGGGCACTAGCAGCAAGCTAGAGAAGCTGGTGGCAGGAATACAGTGAGCAATGACATCACACAACCTTTGAACTCATGCATGACTCAGAAACCAGGAAGTAAAGCTGAAAATGAAACTAGAAGAAAAAGTAACTGTTTTTTTTTTTTGTTGTTATTTTTTTCATCTTTTATGCATCTAAAGGTATTAAATCACTTTAAATGCATATTTTTAACAAGCTAGGACTTTAATGGAGTGATTATTTTACTAGTTTAATGAGTAAAATTGCATTTTAATGCTACTGTATGTCTGTTGCTTTGAAACACTGAAGTCTGACAGGATACCATTCTTTGCTTTGATAGCATGCCCTAAATGATGATATATTAATATTTGACTACTTAATCAACCAATTACTTTAATATTCTGAATGCAAAGATATATATATATATATATATATATATATATATATATAGGATTGAATCTCCTTTTCCTTCTGTTGCTTTCATGCTTAAGCAGCTTTAATCTGTATAAGGTATTCTCATTGATGCAGATTTAAAGCAATATAATCAGACTCAGTTGCAATGATAGTTGTGATACTATGATTGAAATCTTTGTATGACCACATACACTGTAGGAATGGATTGTTAAAATGTTCTAGGTTACTCTATTCTGTTCAGTTAGTATTAATAGACCAACGTATGCCACCCCTCTTTTTTTTCTTTCTTTCTGTATTGCTATAGTTATAAACACAAGAGACTGTAATGCAGGTATAAAATATATATGTATTAGAAGCTTATGCCGATAAAGCAACTAGGTTAATTGGTGAAACTGACTCCTTATTTTCCAATACCTAGTAGTGGTTTACACAGTATTACATACGATTCCACTCTGTTTGCCTGATGGACTTTTATGTTCATATTTGTTTGAGTTACCCTAGAAATGTTTTACTGTTTGTATATACTACATTTAAAGCAGAAGCTATTTAGGTATGTTTTTGGTGTGTGAGATGGTGTTAAAGGGTTGTTTAGTTAATTTATTAACCAAAACACAAATACATGCGAGAGATGCAACTATACGGCCAAACTGGAGTCTGAGCTCTCTCAACATAGGACTGGCAAGACCAGTCAGGAGGAGAAGGTTACCACACACACTATAGACCCAGTCTCACATAGTACCATCACAACCTCAAATCATACACATAAACACACAAAGACATACTCGGCGGCTCTGATCAAAAATCTACCAAAACAGCAGAGGCCACCAAAGCAGACACCCAAACAACCACCACCTCAGAACACAACACCTGCAACACATAGACCTCACAGTCAGAGTGTCAAACAGTCACAGCCCTTAAGGCCAAACACAATGCCAGACACACTAGTCATTGGTGACTCCATAGTCAGACACACTGACGTCCCGCCACCAGACTGAGTAAGGAGAAGGTCACAGTAAGCTGCCTGTCGGGCGCTAGAATCCGCCACATAACGCAAGCACTCAGGTCTCTCAACAGCAGGTACAAATATGACTCAGTCATTGTCCACGCTGGTATAAACGACCTGAGACATACCTCCTTGGACTACATGAAAAGAGACATTGAGGAGCTCTCTGATTATGTAGCCCAGGCAGGTATGACCCTGACCTTGAGCAGTATCCTACCTTCACCAAGAATGATGCCACAATACAGAGATAAGATGATCAGCTTTAACAATTGGCTTAAACTCTGGTGTCATTCAAAGGGGATCCAATGTCTGTCTGCCTGGGATGACATGCTGGACAAGCCACGCTGCTTCGCAAGGGACGGCTTACACCTGTCACCGCTGGGATTCCGGATATTGGCAAAGGCTCTTGCCACCCCATAGTGCCTTTTTAGGCAAGGCTCAAATTCTAAACCTACCACCCTAGAACACAAAAAGGAAAAAACTAAGGGTAATGCTGCTCAATGCCAGAAGTCTAAATCTCAAAATGCACGCACTCGAGGCCCTTCTCAGTATGGAGAACATCGATGTCTGTGCAGTGACAGAAACCTGGTTCAAGGCTCCTGAGAGCACCCCAGCACTATCAGGTTTTTCCTCTTATCATGCGTTCCGCCCCAAAATCCGGACAATACCAAGAAAGGAGGGGTATCCATATTCATCAAAGACACCCACACCTCAAGACTGGTGGCAACGCACGATGCATCGGAGACCATCCAGGTGCAATTAACCATAGGCAAGACTGCTCTGCAAATTGTAGCATGTTACAGGCCACCCTCACAAACTCAGGAACCTCACATGGCCTTCCTGAAAACACTAGAGGGATAAATGTATCACCAAACACCATCATACTAGGTGACTTCAATTACCCTAATATAGACTGGGAACACTACTCAAGCCCAAACACCCTAGCCCAAAAGTTCCTGGAATTCATAAACTCAAATGCCATGGAACAACTAGTCACCATCCCCACAAGAGGAGAAAACATACTTGATCTCATCATCACAAACATGGGAGCACAATGTTCAACACCGAAGTATACCCCTCACTGGTGAGATCAGATCACAAACTAATCTCGCTGGAGGTCCTCATCCCACCCCCACCTGAAATAAAAAAGACCACAGTAAAGAACTTCTCGAAAGCCGACTTCACACTTCTAAAGACTAGTGTGGTCTCCTTTAAGGCCCCTGAGCCGACGGAAAACAGTACTCAAGCCGCTGAATCACTTACAAATGCCTTCTACCAGCACCTGCAGGACTGCATGGATAAGGCAATCCCAAGCAAAACAAAGACTCTTTGTACCAAAGGCAAGCGTCCACTCTGGTGGACCCCAGCCATAAACAAACTCTACAACAAAAGGAGGAAGCTACTACAAGATGGAGCAAAATCCTTAAAAGGTAAGACACCCTTGATCACTATAAGTAAAAACTAAGAGCTCTCATAAAATCATCCAAAGCAAATTTTGAGAGAAAAATAGCTAAAGACTCAAAAGACAATCATAAGGCCTTCTTTAGCTATGTTAGAAACCTGGGAGGAAACTCCCAGATATGCTCAGAACTAGTTCAAAATGATGTGAAGATTACTGATCCTACAGACATTGCCAACATACTGGCTGACAGGTTCAGTGCAAACTTCTCCCCTCCCCCAAAAGGAGAGATATCTATACCAAGCGATTGCAGCCCCCAAACATCTCCAACGCCCAAGTGAGAACTGCTCTCTCCAAAGCAAAAACACAGCATCCATGGGACCTGATGGTGTCCCCGGCTGTGTGCTCCACGAACTCAACGAGGAATTAAACCCACAGCTAGGACAGCTGTTTAATCATAGTCTTACCTCTGGATACGCACCCAGGAGTGGCGACTGCAACTGTGGTCCCACTTCACAAAGGCGGTGCCTCCACCGACCCTGGAAATTACCGCCCATTAGCTTGACAAGCCTTATCTGCAAAGCCATGGAGAGGATCATAATGGACCTCATAAATAAAGACATAGGGAATTTGCAGACTTTGGATCCATCCCAGTTTGGCTTTGTCAAAGGCAGATCATGCCTTCTAAACTTGGTTGACTTTTTCAAACAGTCACCAAAGCCATTGATGAGGGAAAGGCAGTCCATACAGCCTACCTCGATCTGGCGAAGGCCTTTGATACAATACCCCACTCGGGTATCATTGAAAAACTCATCAGCTTAAATGTTAACCCATACATCACAAGATGGGTTGCAAACTGGCTGAGTGACAGAACCCACAGGGTCAGAGTTGCTGGCGCCATGTCAGACTCAAAGCCTGTCACAAGTGGTGTACCACAGGGCTCAGTCCTGGGCCCACTCTTGTTTGGCATCTACTTTTCCAAGTACAAGCAAACACAGGAGGGTTATGGCTGACAAAGTTTGCAGATGACTGCAAACTGGGCGCCATAGTAGAAAACACATCTGACACAGATATCCTTCAGAAGGGTCTCACAGAAATGGATAACTGGTGCCAGAGCCATGGCCTAAAGTTAAATGCCAAAAATGCATAGTCATACCCTTCGGGAAAAACAAGGTTACCCCTAGCTACCAAATAGGTGGCAATCCACTGAGTACAGAAGAAGTTATCAGGGACCTGGGGACCCAGGTTGATAGTAGTCTGTCATTCGACACCCATGTAGCTAAAGTAGTTAGGAAGACCTTCTACATTGCCCACCTTATCATGAAGGGATTCTCATCTAGATCAAGGGAGGTCATAGTCTCCTATACTCATCACTCATCAGACCAATGATTGAGTACAATGCCCCATTCGAATGTATCTGACCCGACACTTGCAGCAGCTGGAGAGGCCACAAAAGTTCCTCACCAAAAGGATAAAGGGTCTCAAACATCTGTCCTATGCTGCCCGACTGAAAGAACTCCAGCTCTATTCAGTCGCCACCGCTTGCTCAGAGGTGACCTTTGCCTAACATACAAGGCCATGTCAAACCCAGATTTGATGAATATGCTTCACCTCAAAAAATCTAGATCCGTCAGAGCCACAAGGGCGGGAGACTTAAACCTCGACACGGCTATTAATAGGACGTGCTGGAGGGATAGATTCATCACCCAAAGACTCCCTATGCTGTGGAATAAAATCCCGGTATATGTGAGGCAGAGCACCTCGCTGGCCTTGTTCAAGAGAAATCTTGACCAATGGATGGGAGATCGCAGATATACCCCAGGGATTACCTCAGTGTCACTGCTCAACAGAGGCACAGCAAAATAATGGGTATAGTTCCCCATACTAAAGGGGTGGCGTAAGCCACAAAACTATGGGCTAGGCTTGTAAATGCCCTCGGGCAGATAGCCTAGTATGAACCTATGAACCTATGAACCTAAACCTGGAACTTCAGGTTTCATGTATATATGTTTTCTTAGTTATTGGTTTCAGAATTTGTTTCTAAAGATTTTTGACTCATCCGTGATACATAACTTCGTGAATTACTTCAAGTCATTATACTTGGAAGGCATTGTTGATGCTCTAAATATAACTTTAACAAATGATGATATATAAATGCTTATCAGTAAATATTAATGGCTTAAATAACAATGTCAAAAGAGCTGGTTTAATTAAATTCATTAAAATGCACAGAGCTCAGATAATCTTGCAGGAAACCAACTTGCTGGAGAAGGATTTGCAAAAAATTATAATTTAATGGTTTTACAGTTCTCACGGATTCCTGCTTTAGAGTCAAAAGGAGAGGTAATCTTATACTATGGAATAATGCTTGTACACTACCTAAAATTTTAAACACATTTTCAGATAAAGACGGAATGTTAAGCTTAGTAGTGCTAGAAGTTAATAAGAAATTCTTCACACTGGTAAACTCATATTGGATTCCTGGTCTAGGAACTAAATATGTGAAGAAATGCTTGGGTCTCATTACTTTACATGCAAAGGGAGAAATTATTCTGGCGGGAGAATTCAGTTGCTTGTTATCGGATGAAGACACCTCTAAAAATAGTAAGGTTAAACTAATGACACAAGCTAAAAAGGTAAACAGTTTTATAGCCTCATTGAATTTTAGAGACATACATAATTTAAGAGTTCAAAATTCACTTCAGTACACTCATTATTCTTTCCGATTTGGCACACAAACTAATAGCGATAAGATGTTTGTCTCTAACACTCTTTACTCTAAAATAAGTGATGTTGCAATACGGTCATGTCCACTCTATGACCACAATGCCTTTTTGTTCAGCTTGACTGCGAAAAAAGATGATATGATAATTTTTCAAAGAATCCCAACCTATGTTACTAAGTTAAAAGGTTTTAAGGAGTGATTATTAAAAGAAATAAATGCATTTATGGAAAACAACAATAACGGTGAAGTAACAGATATCATACTCTGGGATGCATTAAAAGTTCACATCTTTAGTGGAGTTAAAGCTTGGTATTTTCAAAGGAGAAAGCAATGAGACAAGGAACTTTCTGATTTACAAGCCAAAATAGATAAGTTGAAACTAATCAAATGATAAAGCAGTACTTACTGAAATTTCTAAGCTAAACCACAAATATTTAGAAATATTGAATCATAAGGTTGCTATAAGCTTAGAAAAGATTAAACTACAGTCCTATTCAGTAAATCCCAAACATTTACATAAACTAGCTATCAGATCCAAACAAATTAATAAACAAAATCACATTAATGAAATTAAATACAAGAATAATAACTCAGTAAAAAGAACAACTGATTTAGGAGTTATATTAGAAGCCTTTAAAAATAATTCTCGATCAATCAATGACATGCAATCACCACTAGATTCAGATGATGTAATAGATTTCTACAAGAAAATATCAAGACTAAGCTATCAAAACAACAAAATAGTACCCTAAATAAACAAGTAACCTTAGCAGAAGTGAAAGAACAAGTTAAAAATCTGAAGGATAATAAAGCCCCAGGGTTAGATGGGATAATCCCAGAAATATATAAAATTCTTCCAGAGCACACACTAAAGTTATTATTAAACACATTCTCCATGGTTAAACAAGACTTCATTTTCCCTCCCTCATGGAAGTACTCAATTTCCCCCATTCTGAAACAAGGTAAGGACCCCCCCCAACTAAGTGCATCCTGTAGACCCATATCATTGTTAAATATTGATTATAAAATGTTCATGTCTATCCTGGCCAAATGACTAAAGAATATATTGCCCAATCAAATACACTTAGATCAAACTGGCTTTATCTTACATAGAAAAGTACACGACAATATTATTAAGCTACTATCTCTAATAGCCATTACAAACAAAGCCAAGAAACAACTATTATTAGTCTGGATATTGATAAGCCGTTCAATTCCCTTAGTTGGTCATACAAGAAATCTTTAAAGAATTTAACTTTACGTCAGATTTCACTAAATTGATATTAAATATTTATAGTGATTCTAAAGCATTTGTTAAGATTGGTTCATGTCTATCATCCCCAGTAAAAATTCATAAGGAAAGGTTGCCATCTTTCTCCATTATTTTTTGCTTTATAAGTGGAACTTTTTGCTTCATTTATTAGAAATAACCCAGATGTCAAAGGATTTCAAGTTAATGAGGGATACTGTCCAAATATTCAGCTTTTTGCTGACGATATTCTACTAATATCCAGTGACATAAAAGGCTCTTTACAACATATCATGAATGCCATAACTCTATTTGGAAAAATCTCAAGGCCCAGTTTTAACCAAAATAAAACCAAAATGATTTTAATAAGAAAATAAATAGCAATTTGCAAAAATACAATACATTCAACTGGGAAAACGATAAGATATATTATTTAGGAATCAGTATTAAGAATAAATGGAATGAGACTATTCAGTTTAACTTCACTAAACTGGTAGCTATAATCAGTGACTTGACTAAAAAGTGGAACAAAATGTTTTTCACCATGGAAGACAGACTTACATTAATAACAATTATTATTTTGCCCAAGATTTTATATTACATACAATCATTGATTTTTACCTCCTCCTAAGAAATTCTTTAAACAAATAAATTCCCTATTACTAACTTTTCTATAGTTTCCAAAGAAACCAAGAATAGCCTATAAATGGCATGTTAGAGCCTGGGACAGTAATGGGATTAGCTTTCTCAACATAGAATTATATTCCAAATCTGTTATTATTAACATAATACTACACAATATTTCATCCATGTACACCTCTAGCTGGAAACAACTACATGGAATACATATAACTTCCTCTGAGAACTCAGAAGAATTAACAAAATATTTTGGATACTCAGTGAATATTGCTTATATAATAAGAAATTTAGCCACTTCTCACATGGTATAAACCAAATATTTTATATTTTCAAAAATATAATCAACAACAATTATAGTCTAAAGAGCACCTTTTTCATTACATTTCCCATAGCTTATACACCAGATTGCCTAGATACCTTCAATATCAATAAGATGTGGAATCTTAGAGCATAATCTAAAGTTTTGGCACCAGTTTATAGACAATAAGAACATCCAACCAATGAACTTTCTCTTAGTCAGATATAATATCTGTCAAGATAATTGGCTCTGTATTCAATCTTTAAGACAATTTGTTGAAAATAAAGTGAGAGTGTCAATAAATATGGAAACAGATATTATACCAAGATTGATACAACTATTCATATGATGCAGTTCGATGAACATTGAATATAAATTAAGCATATCACCTGTATATAAAATCCTATGAGAAGACTTGATTACGTTTGACCAAGCTTTTTGGAATTACACCATAAAGATTAATGGCGAACCTTTATCTAACGATAATAAGAAACAGTTATTAAATTCAATAAAAACACTTCATCATCTTTATATTGGAGACTATATACCTGGAGATTTATTCATAGAAGCTTTTACACTCCACACAGAATTGACCTTATAACCAAGAGTAATGAAAGCAAATGCTGGAGGTGTGGCGATATTTTTGAAGCCAACTGGGTTCATATGTTCATCGAATGTAAAACTCTCACACAATACTGGAGTGATTTTAGACATTTTGCAAAAGCCCTGTGGTCTGACAACTGGCAGATTACTAACTCTTTGATATTATTCAGTGTCCCTACCCCGTAATTTCTAGACATCAGTTGCCTGTTCTTTGGTTAAGTCTAGCTAGTGCTTGAAAAATAATTACATTGAACTGGAAAAATAAGCAAGATCTTATGTTTATTGAGTTTATTTTAATAGCAAAATTTGTATGTAAAAAAGAAATGCAAACTATTTATCAGAGATCATCAAATGTAATACACAAAAGACTAGCTTGCCAAAAATTGGAGAGATTGTTTGATAAATATTGATTACCTTTCTTGGATAAAACAAATGTTTATCATGGCTGTTTGTATATAGTGTAAATAGTTATGTTTTATATTGTTTATTTTTAATACTTTATGTCCATGTTTATTAACAAAATTTAATAAAAATGTTTTTGGAAAAAAAAGTCTCTGTTGATCTGTCTACCTGTCAGTCATTTCATAGGTAAGTAAATTAAATCCATAAATAAAATAGGATAACCCTTTCATTCATTCGTCAACAAATGGACTGCACTCAACTAGCCATTGCTGCTCTGTGCTGGCCCCCAAACTATGGCAGTCTCTTCTGCCTGATGTTGCTAATCACACAAAATACTCCCTGTTCAGTTTGAGTGTAGCTATCCATCCAAAGGACTTGTCACATAAACCGGTATCTCCAGCTGGAAGTACGTTTTCCTCCTGTACCTCTGATCCATCTGATTAAGTCACTAAACTGTGATTTAGCTTATCACACCATCACTGCTGTAAACCCACTCATGTATATTTTAAACTTATCTTTCATCGTGCTAGTCTCTGTTACCTTTCGTAACCTAGAACTACTACTCATATCGCAACTACTACTACTTCTACTTAACTCTGTTCTACCTTTTCTGTTCCAGTTATATAATTGTAAATATATTTGTTTTGTTAGATCTTCTATGTGTGTACTGTTTTTCAGATTGTCTTTGCTTACTAATAAATGTAAACCATTGATATGTATATAGTGTACATTGTTTTGTTACATTATGCTGCAACTCGGGCTAAGCCTGTAATTAGTCATTGTTTGATCAGTGCTGTAAACAACTAAATTAAATAGTGCTTGCACAAGGGACCTCCTCCAACTACGTGTAGATGTCCTTCCTTATCACTGTTGCAGTCTTTATGCTTGGGATATCTTGCCAAGGATAGCCTAACATCTGGCCAGCATACCAAAGCCTTTATATCTTCCAGGTGTTGTATGTCAGACGTATGCCCTACATGCAAGACATAAGGAACATATGTGATGCATGGATGCCTAATCCTCAGAACTTTTTTGCCACCAGTCTAAACGCTACCCTTGAATTTGTCTGATATTCTGTAGTCCTGTCTTTCCTTCATTCTTACATATGGGATCGGAGCTGATCCTCGGCTCTGACTCGGCCTATTTACAAGCTGGAAGACTTCTAGTTGGCTCGTGGCTAGGTAGGTATCCCATGGTGTACCAGTACAATCCCCAGATCTCATTTGCCACGCCAACAGTTTCGGATGGGCTTCTCTTTGGCTCTGGCTAAGTCTTCAAATTTAATCAAAATTTTTGGATAATTTTTCTGTTGATACCTTTATATAGCATTGTATAGTTATAGTTAGTGTAGTTGCAGTTAGAATAGTTAGCATTTACTAGTGCGTCATTTGTGTGCAATTTCTTTAAATACAGTTGGCCTTTGGCCGTTTAGTACTTTGTATCCTGTGTGCCAGTTTTTACTCATTTAATATACTTGTTCATAATTAGATTTTAGCTATTGTAGGTGCCCTTTGCGCTTAGGTAGGCTATGTATGTTGTTGCATAGTTATAGGTCATAGCCTTTTGCGGATTTTCCGTTTGCTAATATATTCAGTTTTGCAAACAGAATGAGGTTCTGTTTATTTTGTGTAGTAATTTCTACATTTGAGACTTTATTCCTGTTAGTGTGTGTAGCTCTTTCAAACTTTGTCTGTCCTCCCTAGGTCTGTTTTAGTTAGAAGACCTAGTTTCCCTTTTTTCTTCCTGCCCAGGCTAGACCCGTTTAAGTTAGATGACCTAGTCCTCATGGTGTCTATTTACCGTTCCTGTAGGGTTAGGCCCGTTTAAGTTAGAAGACCTAGTCCTCCCTTTCTTCTTCGGTGTGTATGTGTGTGAGTTCATCTTCTGTGAGAATATCCAAGGAAAGCAAGGACTATAAGCCATCTGGCTTCATAAAATGCTCACAGAAGATGTCTGTAACAAATGGCCACAGTAACTGGGTTTACTGTCTTGGGGCCATCCACTTACAGAAACTTGCTTATTTTGCCACTCTTTTAGTGCTAGGGTAATGCAGGAAAGGAAAAATAAGCTTATTCTTAAAGGTCTCCTTAAACCTTCCTTTGAGGAAGATCTGGCTAGCTTTTCCTCCTCTGCTAGATCTCAGGGATCTAAAAAGGAAAAGTCTAAGTCCTCTAAGAGGCCCTCCCCGGCACCAGCTGTTGTCTCAGAGCCTTCTCTTAAAATTACTAAACCTGAAAAATTTACTGTCTCTTCGGCTCCACAGAGTTCAGAGCTGATTGAGAGTTGTACTACTGTGATTACCAGGTCGGCGTCAAGTAGCTCTTAGCTGACCACTGAGAGTATTCAACGGAGCCGGTCTATGGAATCATTATCAGTCTCCCCTACATTGAAGTCTCCAACACTGCAGAGATCCCATTCTCCTACTCTGTCCTCCAGATCTTCCAGGAGTTTATCAGAAGAAGATGTGGAGAGGGTAGTGCTGAGACTTTTGAAGTCGTCTGCCTTACCGAAATTGTTGTTGGCTCCGACCCAGTCAGTTCCAGAGCCACTTGAGCCCATTATACCCCCATCAGTGATTCCTCCTCTGAGCCATGCTGGCCTTTTGGAGCTAGAGTGTTTGGTACCGCTGGTGGAACCCTCGGTTCTAGCTCCCCCTGTGGTTGTTTCGGAACCAAGTCCTGCTCCGACACTCTCGATGCCATCCGTGGTGTCTCGGAGCTGAAGCTCCCCGGTCAGCCCCGACAGGGATGCCTGGAACTGAACCTCTTCATCGAGGGTGAATTTGGATTCTACATCTATCTCGGAGCCGATGGCTCTGGAGGTGATGGCATCCTCAGCCTCTTCGGAGCTGATTGGCACTGGAGAGGTCGGCATTCGAGATGATGAGGAGTGTGCTGTGCCGATTTTCAGCTCCTACCAGGGGTACCGACACTGTTCACCTTAGGGCACCTATTTCTGTCTCAGCTCCTACTCCCTCCCTGGACAGCAGAGACCCGCAGCCTCAGGAGCCACTGGCTGGTGGCCCCCACTCTTCTGAGACCTCCATGGAATATCTATCAAAGGAGCCCCCATGGAAGAGAACATGTAAGAAGAAACATGTAGACTCCTAGGATGAGTCTTTGATATCTGACACTGACCTCGAGGAGTCAGAAGGGTCCCCCAAGTCGTCCTCTGATGATGTCTCCTTCACAGACATCCTGGAAGTCCTTAAGCAGAGGTGCGGCTGGCCCACTGTCACCCCTTCTGATGAGGAGTCAGTGTACCTGAAGGCTTTCGGGTCTCAACCTTCAGCCTCTTGGGTGTCTCCACCTTTTGACGAACTGATGGAGCTAGTTAGTCGGAAGGTGTGGGATACTCCTGATGCCGTGGACCCAGTCTCCAGGAGACCAGATAAGTTTCTTTCTGCACCCAGAGAAAAGGAATTTTTTATCTAAAGGTGTCCCTGTAGATGCCATGGTGGCGGCGGCGGCAGCTACTAAGAAGGAGCTAGCTGAGACTTCTGTTCATCCGCCGAATAAGGAATCTCGAACGATCGACAGATACGGGAAGTGTATCTTCTCTTCAGCGACATTTACTCTTATATCCCTGAACTACCTTACAGACTTCACAAGGCTTCAGAGAGATCTCCTTTAGGAGTTAGGAGATTCTCTGCAAGGTACATGTACTGAGGGAGTCCCTGACAAGGTGTCTGCCCAGTTGTTCACCTTGAACTCTATTGTCAACTCATCCATGAGGCTTATTTCGTATGCAGCCGATAAAGCGAGTAGAGCAGTGGGTTCAGGAATTTCCTTAAGACGTCATTCTTGGATGCATTTGTGTAATTTTGCGAAACTGTTCAAGTCTACCTTTACCAATGCCCCCTTTGGTTCCTCATTGTTTGGACCCAAGGTAAAGGACACTCTCACCTGGTGCGAGGAAAAAGGAAAAACACTCTCTGCTGTGGGAGTGCGTTTTACTGTCCCCTCTAGACCATACCCTAAGGGTCAGAATAGTGGTAACATTTGTTTCAAGAAGTTCCAGAGGTTTTTCCAAGATGCACAGGGTGACTCCTCCTTCAGAGGAGGAGGAGGAGGAAATGGTAGATGTCACCCTAGAGACAGGAGCAGACCACAAAACCAAGGAGGCTGCAATTCGTTTTGGGGCTGGCTTTACCAGCACTCCTGATGTGGGGCCCGACAGTGCTTCTCTGGAGCTGGTCAGGGGTCATATTTCTTTGTATCCAGAAGCCTGGCTAAGTATCAATTAAGACAAATGGGTACAAAGAATTATTACCAGAGGCTATGTCATACCCTTTTCTCTTCCACCTTATGTTTTCAAGAGGATCCCGGATGTTCCACCCAATCACAGGGATCAGGCAACTGTGGAGGTCAACAAGTCGCTGACAGAAAGTCATCCAAACCATCCCAGCAGACCAAATAGGATCCAGAACTTACTCCATTTTCTTTTTAGTGCCAAAATGTACATGGGACTGGAGGCCCATCTTGGACCTCAGCAGATTGAACGAATCAGTAAAGGCAAGTTTTGGATGGTGACACTGCAGTCTATACTCCCGTTATTAGGGAAAGACAATTGGATGTGCTCAACAGATCTCCAAGACGCTTACTACCACATAAAAATGGAGAGGGCATCGAGGAGTCCTTTACGCTTCCGGCTGGGAGCCAATCATTACCAGGTTCGTGCTCTGCCCTTTGGTCTCACCACAGGTGGCAGTATTGACAGCTCGCCTGAGATGTTGAGGATTCCAGGTGTTTCCATATCTGGACAACTGTCTCTTGACTGTTCCCAACAGGAATCTACTTCTTCAGACCAGGGACGCTACCATCCAACTTTGTGCCCAGTTGGGGATTTCTATAAACTGGGAAAAATCTGCCTTATTGCCCGCTCAATCTGTGAATTTTATAGGCGCAGAGTTGGACACAGTAAACATGTTGGCTCGTCTTCCTGTAGATAGAGCACAGAATCTGGTTCTTCAAATTCAGCGTCTTCTTCCCTTATGAAAGGTCAAGGCCAAGACTATTCTGCAGATTCTAGGGACCATGGCTTCCACTATTTTACTAGTACCGCTAGTCAGACTACACATGAGGATTCTTCAGTGGCTGCTGTCGTCCAAATGGTCCTTTCAGCACCTACCATTATCTCATCACATACTACTGATAGACTCTTGCAAGAAGGGCCTCATTTGGTGGACTCTACCCAATCAGTTAACCACGGCACTTCATTTGTTCCTCGCCAACCCATTGCCACTGTGACCATGGATGCCTCACAGATAGGGTGTGGGGGGGGCATTATCTAGGCAGGACTGTCCAAGGCACATGGCAAGATCATGAGGCCCATCTGCATATCAACGTTCTAGAGATAAGGATGGTGCTCCTGGCATTGCAAGCACTTCATGACCATCTGCCTCTGGGAATGATTGCGATACAATCAGACAACATGTCGATAGTATGGTATATCAACAAACAGGGTGGAACCAGATCATACCCACTCTGCCGAGAGGCCATTCGAGTTTGGAAATGGGCGATATCTTGACAGCGTTTTCTGGTGGCAACGCACATTCCAGGGACAACCAACGTGATAACAGACAAGCTCAGCCGAGCAATCTTGATGCCTCAAGAGTGGTCTCCGAAACAAGAAATAGTGAAGCAGATTTTCCGCAGATGGGGACAGCCTTTCTGCGATCTCTTTGCCATCCCGATCAACGCCAAGTGCAGCAGCTATTTCTCCCTCATTCCCCCTCTTGGGGAGTCACCCAGAGACGCTCTTGTTCAGGATTGGCCCCTGGGTCTCCTTTATGCTTTTCCTCCCTTTCCTCTCATACCCAAGGTTATTCAGAAAGTGAAACGACTGGGAAGCAAACTGATCCTCATTGCTCCTTACTGGCCTTGTCAGGTTTGGTTCCCCTTTCTCTGGCCTCTTCTCCTAGATGATCCTTGGATTCTGGACCCAGTACCAGATCTCTTGACACACATGTCAGGCTCGATTTATCCCGCTTTACACACCCTCAATTTGACAGCTTGGCTGCTCCAGTTCCATCCCTAGTCAGGCTTCACGACTTCTCACCCTCTGTGACTCCTATATTAACGTCTTCTCATAAACCCTCCATTATGAGACTATATTCCAGCAAATGGAGGAGAGTCTCTATCTGGGTTGAGAAAAAGAATGTTGACCCTTATACCGCCTCCATCCCGGTGGTTTTGGTGTTCCTGTCTGAGCTTTTCCACCAGAGATCTGCGGCTGCCACTATCAGGGTTTAATTGGCAGTGATTACTAATTTTCATCTAGGCATACAAGACTCTAATCTGATGTCACATAGGTTGTGAAAAAACCTTCCTCAAAGGTGCCACTTTATTGAGACCCCCATTTCAGGAACCTTTTGCTTCATGGGATTTAAATTTGGTGCTATCCAAATTGACGTCTCCACCCTTTGAGCCTTCTCATTCATCACCTTTGAAATTTTTGTCTTGGAAGACTTTGTTTTTGGTGGCTATCACATCTACCAGGCGGGTGTCAGAGTTGCAAGCATTACCTGTAAAACCCCCCTCATCTGATTTTTCACAAAGACAGAGTATCCCTTCGTACTTATCCTTCATTTGTCCCCAAGGTCTGTTCCCATTTGAACCAGTCTATAGAACTTCCAGTGTTCTTTTCAAACCACTCCAACACAGCAGAATACAGGTTTCATCAGTTGGATGTTCATAGGCAATTACATTTTTATTTGCACAGGACGAAGGACTTCAGGAAATCAGATTAATTATTTATTTCCTTCTCCAAATCCAGGTCAGGTTTACCAATTTCTAAAGTAACCCTCTCAAATTGGATTTCTAGCTGTATAGCTTAGATTTACACCTCTGAGGGTAGACCTTTACCTTTCAAAATCAAGGCTCATTCTACTAGATCTCAGTCTACCTCTGCAGCCTTTCAGGCCAGGGTCCCACTTAATAATATTTGTGCAGCAGCAACTTCGGCTACCACTCACACATTTATTACTCATTACAAATTGGATCTAACCTCCAGGGTAGAGCATCCTTTGGTTCCCTGGTACTCAGGAGTATTTTTCCTTGTGCCACCCAAGAATAAAGAGCTAGGGACACTGTCCCATATGTGAGAATGAAGGGCAAGATGGACTACAAACATGGAACGTTATGGTGAGTACATAACTTCTTTATGTTCTGTAGTTCTATCTCACCTTCATTCTCACATATGGGACAGCATCCCTAGCTCCTTATTCTTGGGTGACTCAAGGAAAAATACTCCTGAGTACAGTGGAACCAAAGGATGCTGTACCCCTGGAGGTTAGATCCAATTTGTAATGAGTAATAAATGTGTGAGGGGTAGCCTCTCTTCGGGATTCCTATTCGTCCTCTCTTCAGGGAGTTTTGCATTTCTGTTTCTTCCTTTCATTCAGTTCTTCTTTGCCTTTTGGTCTTTCTACAGCTCCAATGATATTTACCAAATGTATGGCTCATGTGGTAGCCTTCTGCAAACTTCAGGGAATTCAAACATTCCCTTATTTAGATTACCTTCTAATTCAGGCACCCTCTCTGCAGTTCCTGCTTCAAAATCTGCACTACTACTTCTGTCCAGTGTGTGGTTCAGCTTCAGTCTTAGTCTGTGTCGATTGTCTCACAGGACCTGGTGTTTTTAGGCTGCAGGATTCAGACCATCCCAGTGTTGGCTTGCTCCCACCTACCAAGGTCCTGTCTTTGATTGCTTATTTCTAGTGTCTTCTTCCTGTTCCAGTCCTTCCAGCAAGGACATTTCTCTGAATCCTGGTGTGCAGGTCATCTACCATTCCCATAAAACCTGTGGCCAAACTCCACAGGAAATGTCATTGGTATCTCAAGACACCAATCCCAACCTCTGGAATATCTGGCCCTCTTACTTTGACTCAATCTCAATTTCCACTGGTGGTGTCAGATTTCCCTAACTTCAAATCTGTTTTTTTTCAGGTTCCACTCCCTGTTTAAGAGCTGTACATGGATGCTTCCAATTACTGTTGGAGACTCTCCTCCAACAACATCAGAGATGAGGTCTGCACTCCTTTCTCTCCAGGCCTTTCACTCCCTTTGGGTTCCATATAGACAATATCACAGTCATGTGGTATATCAGCAAGTAAGGGGGGCACAAAGTCTTACCTTCTTTGCAGGTTGGCTCTTCAGGCTTGGGATTTTGCAGTCTGCCATCATCAGGTTGTTGTTCAGGCAGATTGCATCCCTTTAGAGCACAATCTAATGGCAGACACTTAACAGGTCCAGGGCAAATCCTCACAAATGGGTGCTTCACAGGGAAGTGCTTCTGGACATTGTATATTAGCAGAGTATTCTGGGGGAGCAGCTAATGCCTTTTTGCTTCCCCTCTGAACAGACAACTTCCCCAGTTCTGTTCCAGAGTGCTCAGGCCTCTGGCTTAAAAAGTGGTTGCTGTGTCTTTTTCTTGGAAGGGGTTGTTGCTGTAGGCCAATCCTCATCTTCCTCTGCTCCACAAGTCCTGCACAAAATCCTGTGGGACCCACCCAAAATATTGCTGGTGACTCTTTTGGACCAGACAGCACTGGTTTTCCCTTCTAATTTCACCTGGCCAGGGGCAGTCATCACAAGTTACCTCACAGGATGGATCTTCTGTTACAAGATGAGATCTCTTAGTCACCCTCACTTGTCCACACTTCCACTGACACTTTGAGTGATAGGGTTTTGATTCCTTTCAGGCATCAGTTGTCTGAGGATGTGCTTTGGGTTTTGCAGGAGGCCAGAAGAACCCACTACTAGAAAATCCTGTGCGACTCAATGGATGAGATTTTGTATTTGGTGTTTTAAGCATGACTCATCCTTTTTCTGTGGGGGTCCTGATGGTTCTTTCTTATTTGTGTGAGTTGCTCGTTTCTGGTTTGGCATATTCCTCTGCTAAAGTTGGCTTTTGATTTTGAAGTCAGACAATTACTAAAAACACCTTTCATATTAGGCCTGCAAGAAATCTTGTTCCTCCTCCTCCTTGGAACCTTAATGTTGTTATTGAAAAATTGAGTCAGTCCCCTTTCAAGTCTCCTTTTTCTTCCTTGCAGCACTGTAATTGGAAGACTGTAGTGTTGACAGATTTTATTTCTGCCAGGAGGTTCTCTGAACTTCAAGCACTCACTGTACTTCCTCCTGTTTTGTTTTTTTTTTTCAGAAAGACAGGGTGTCTCTTCATACCAATCCTTTTATGTGGAAAGTCACTGGCAAATTTAGGCATTGGTGCAGGGGCAGACCCTTCCCCCCATGTGGCTTAAAGAAAAATTAAATGCACTCTTCTTCAGAAGAAATCCATTTTTGTGGCTCCAAAACATTACAACTTTCCTTTTCATTTTTTGTGATGTCAAAGACACATCAGAGATACAATTGGAGGTTACAGTCAGGTGATCTATTCTATGATCTTCAGCAGCTACACTAACAGCATCTCTGACTGCAGGTAAGTGAAGGCACATTTGGTGACAATTTTTTGTAGGGAGGATTAATCATTGAGAAAACGTTTTATGTTTCACAGTTGCTAGTAGAACTAGTAGAGTAATGGCAAAGTCAAATGGTCCACAGTTGATTTAGTGAAGATCTTGTTCCAGCAATTCGTGAGATAGGAACCCTGAGGCAATTTTCTTTCCTCAAGTAAGGCCTGAAGAAATTGCTCCAGAGAGGTACAGTTGAGAGTGTACCTAGTTTGGCACACTACTGTACTTCCACATTTAATCTGTTCTGTGGCTCTGTTCTCAACCACATATCTGGCTCAGCATTAATTTAAACTACCCTGGCCTTGAAAACAGCAACCTGTAAATAGCCCCAAACATTGTAAAATAGTAAAGACTGTAATTTTTGTAAATATCTTTGTAGTGGAATCATGTAAATTGTATGATTTTTGATACATGGCATGTAATCATGTATTGCGGTTTAAATTGCTGGTTATATGTAAACCAGGAAATTTCTCAGTTTTTCCTGTTTTGCGTTGTGAGAACAGTAAACTGAAAATGCAGATGTCTGAACAGTAAAGTAAATTATGTGCTTTTTCACAAAAAGGGTTTCTGTTATTTTTTACTGCAAACAATTAAAATTGTAAGGACATTTTCACACATTGTTCACATCATGGTATAGTTTACTGTAAGAACTTAATTCACAATCATAATTGTGATTATTTTGCCAAGATAATATTACTCAGCCTTTGCTGTAATTTCAAGATTAATGTTTTTTTTCAAGGCTTGGCATCGCACCTACATTATTTATATGCTTGTGCTCCAGAATCTCTGTAATGCAAACTATTTGTTTTGGTATCACCTACAAAACTCTGGACAGCAGTTCCAGATGCTTTAAAAGACACGTCCTCTGTCTAGTTTAGTTAGCTTCATCCCAGAGTTACTTTTCGTCCTAATAGTCCATGGGATTCAGTAAGAGTTGGCATGAGTGGTAATCCTTACTACGAGTGGCTGGAATTCTCATGGTAATCCTTTCCACTTCAGAGTCTCCCCAACCATACTGGTTTTCCACAAGTGGAAGCTACCATGCAGAGATTAGTCTAGTTAGCTATGATAAATGGTATTTTGGAGAGCAGCTAATACTAATTAACCATGTGCTGTTCCCTGGAAATTCCTGCAGCTATCGATATATATGCTGCTAATTCAGAGAATCACTCATGGCTACATAAAGTACGACAGTCAGATAAACATATTGACTTGACCAAAAAACAGCATTCATTCAGTAAAGTCAGTGGAAGAAGTCGCAGTGAGGATAAGTTCAGTGTTGACATAGGGCTAGGGTGTGTGTGTGTGTGTGTGTGTGTGTGTGTGTGTGTATAACAGTATGTATGCAAGTTTGTAGGGGTATGACTGGAGTCCGATGAATGTGTGAGTGTATGTGTGTGTGTGTTAGTGTGTGTATTTGTGGGTGGGTATTTGCCCCAACGTGATGCATGGGCTGTCAGAGCACACTAGTGCCATAAAGCGATTTCATCATGAGCTGTAGATAAATTTGATTCAGAGACATGCAAATTAGTCAATAATGAGATCTTTTTCATTGTAAAAAAAGTTGTTTCTGAATTGCATTTTCATGGATCATGTAAATTGACCTACCAGTAGCAGGAAATCTGAGACCCCGAGGCTGCTCTCTGAATCCTAGGGCATGTTTTCTAGATGTACTTTAGTGCCTAGAAAACCCTTCAGTACTTTTTCTGCCTTTCAATTATCTTTTCTTCTGCAACATATCATGAGGTTTACAACTTTTTTGCTATTTTGATTTCACATTGTTTTAGAAAGTATTCTGTTACAGCCTGTATGACATAGTTGTGATAGCACTCTTTCCATACATTTTTTTTACTGTAAGTCACCACCTAATTGTTAATCCTGAAATTGTATCTTGCTGGTGTCAGTAAAGTGTAATAAAGCATACACAAGAGCTAAAATAAAACTGTATTCTGTATAATTAGTTCTTACACAACTCTTTATGTGAATCTCTGGGATGAGTTGTGCTCCAACACTTCATAAACAGACTGCCAAGTACATTCATTTCAAACAGTAAAGTGTTGATGGTATCCATCCAGTTCTTGAACATTAAAGGCAGTGTGAAATAAGCTGTTTGAAACTGTTTTGCCACAGCTATGAAGTGTCAACTGCCACTCATAGGTGACTGAACACCTGTGCTAGATCTAATATTTAGTTAAGATAGTATATGGTATTGTTTACATCCTTTCAAAGAAATGCAATTTTGAATGCATACCATAAACCTCTAATTTACTTATTTTAACTAAATAAAATTTAAATGTAGAGTGAAATCTAATTTCATCTAAATAAGATTTAAATGTATAACAGATATTTGTAGCTGTTTATAATTAATCCTTTTAGAGCAATTCAGTCAAACTGAAACACTAGGACTGTTTCCAGAGACAGTCAAAGAATCACATGACTCAACACTGTTAAGTAAACACAGAAACAAACCTACTGCATCAAGGCTTTATCTTACGGGACACTAAATGCCTTATTGGAGTAAGACAGACTGATGAACATCACAGTAGTATGGCAGCAACTTATTGGTAATGATCATAGGATGTTACTAGGCTGTTGGCCCTGAGGCCCTTTCAGTCCTTGCCAAGAATTTAGCCCATGTTCCAACAAGTCAGCACCCAAGGCCCCTGTCCAGCAGGGGGACAGGTGGAATCCCATGGGTGTATTTTCTGTTCCCCATCCAATTATCCAGATTGCACTTAAAGAGGGTTAATGAGGTACTCTGCTTGATTTGGAGAGGGAGTCTGTTCCACAGAAGGGGGAGTCTTTGGGGCACAAATCTATCCAGCCAACAAGTCCTATTGATGTCGCAGACCAGCTTGAGGTCACGCGTGTGGGTTACTCGAGTGGAGCTTCACTTGCAGATATGCAGCAGTCCCATCAAGGTGAGGTCTGAGATTGCTTTTTATGCCAGACAGAGGTCACCTTGGAGGAGTCTGTATGAAACTAACTAGAGGGACAGGCCTCTTAGGCTATCTGTGTATGGTAGATGTTTGAGGCCATGGATTCTCCTGGTGAGGAACCTGTGTGGTCTCTCCAGCTGATGCATGTGCTTTGTGAGGTACATGCCAAAAGGAGCATTGTACTCAATAATGGATCTTATAAGGGAAAAAAACAGAGATGTTATGACCACCTTGTCCCTGGATGAGATACCCTCACTAATGAGGTGGGCCATGTAGAAAGCTTTCCATACAAAGGAGGCAGTTTGGTGGCCAAAAGTCAGTTTGCTATCAACCTTGATGCCCAATTCCTTCATGGCTGATTGCATACGTAGGACCTTGTTATCAGTGTGATATTTTGTGGGGACGTCACGCTCCCCAAAGGGGATGATGATGCATTTTTTGGCATTCAGTTTGTGGCCATGTTTCTGACACCAGTCATTTGTTTGGATGAGACCCTCTTGGAGGATACCCACATTACTAGGGGAATTTATGGCACCACCCAGATTGTAGTCATCTGCAAACTTTGTCAACCACAGCCCACTGGTTTTGACCTGCACCTCCAAAACGTATATCCCAAACAACAGAGGTCCCAAGACCGATCCCTGGGGTACATTGCTTTTTAAGGGTCTACTGCTGGAGGTGGCTTCCCCTATTTTGACTAGGTGGATTCTATCAGTGAACCAGTTTTCTACCTGTCTGGTAACATGGATTGATGCCTAGTTGAGAGAGTTTATCTTTCATATCCAAGTGGGGAATAGTATCGAAGGCTTTGGCCAGGTCAGGGTAGGTTGTGTGCACCATCCTCCCCTCATCCATGGCTTTGGTGACTATCTCAAAGAAGTCAACTAAATTTAACAGGCAAGACCTTCCCTTGATGAAATCAAACTGTGCTGGATCGAGTGTTTGGAGGTTGCCAATGTCCTTGTTAATGAGATCCATGATAATCCAGTCCATGTCCTTGCAGATGAGGCTAGTTAGGCTAATGGGTCAATAATTTCCTGGATCATGAATGCTCCATCTTTGTGCAAAGGGATGACAGTGGCTGTCCTCCACTCAGCTGGGACGAAGGAACGAAGTCTGTACTCAGGCTTTTGTTGAATAGGTTGCCTAATGGTGCTGCAAGCTTCTGCTTGAGTTCATGTAGGATGTAGCCTGGGGAGTTATTAGGTCCCATGTGGGCTGTATTTTTTCCTTTGAGAGGGAAATGATGACTTTCTCCCTAGAGATAAGGGGAGGGAGGAAGGTGCTGGGGCTGTCCTGATTTACTGATGGGGTGAGGGCAAAGGGGTGAAGTTTTCACTGAACCTGCTTTCCAGCAGGTTGGCTATATCTATGGTGTTTGTGTATGTGGTGCCCTTGACCACCAGTTCTGAGCAGATCTGAGTGGTTCCTTTGAGATTGCGGACATATGTGAAGGACACCTTATGATTGTCTTTGGTAGATGTGGCCAGTTTGGACTCAAAGTTTGCTTTGGAGGATTTCACTAGTGCTCTTATTATTTGTTTGTTCAGGCTAAGGAGAGATTGCTTCCAGTTATAAACCGGCTCCTTCTTGATCCTGGACAGCGTTTTTTTTCCTTTTTATTATAGAGTTTATTTATTGCTGATGTCCACCAAGATAGGTTTACTCTTCCTTGAGGAGGAGGATGTTGTCCTGTCTGGTATTCCTTATTCCATGCAGCTACATAAATGCTTGCATAGTACTTTGGTGTAGGTTTGGACATATGTGCTAGTTCCTATGGAGGGGGAGAGGGCTGTGAAGCTGTTTATACCTTCACTCAGGAGGTTATACTCAGCTTTGGAGAAGTTTTTTTGTTTGACCCTAGCTTGGGGGGGGGGGGGGGTCGGGGGAGATGGTGACTTTGAAAGTGACCGCTTTGTGGTCGGATCCTATAAGGGAGGATGATACTGTAAGGATGCTGCAGTGGTTACACATGTTGGTTAATAACAAGTCCAAGATATTATCACCTCTTGTGGGGGTGCTGATCATCTGGTTCAAGGCATTTGCATTGACGAAGTCAAGGAATCTCTGGGCATTTGTGTTTTTTGCATGAATAGTTCTGATCTGTGGTTGGATAGTCAAATTCACCCAGGATCAGGGTAAAGGGTTGTATCTTGATAGATTTGATGAGGTCCCGATAGGTGAATTAGGCATCTTGAGCCAAAGTTAGGGGCCTGTAGCTAGCTATGATTTGAATAGGGGTCTTGTCAATGGTTAAATGCACCTGCAGTGTTTCCTGTGTGTCATACTGTTTGACCAGCCTGGAGGTGTGTATGTCTTTAATATATATTGCAACTCCACCTCTTTTTGCTTTGCTGCCCTCAGTTTGTGGTCTGAATGTATGTAGGATTAGTAACCTGGTATGGCTGGGATGTTCTCCGCAGCTTTGAACAAGGTTTGTGTGACTGCACAAATGTCAGCATATTCCAGGGTTAAGAATGCTTGCAATGAGTGCAGTTTCATGTTTAAATGCCTAGCATTTAGCAGCATAGTCTTTAATTTGCTTTTTGATGAAATTTTCATGTTGGTAGTTTTGACCTAATGGCATTGCCTAAAAAAGGCACTATGGGGGGAGGCAAGAGTCTTTGCCAGAAGCTTGAAGCCCAAGTGCGACAGATACAGGCCATCTCTGGCAGAGCATCGTGGTCTGTCGATCATGTCTTCCCAGGCTGTCGGGTACTGAATCCCCTTGGAATTACATCAGAAACTAAGCCAATTGTTAAAGTCAGTCATTTTCTGTTTGTATTGAGGCAACATGTGCTGTGGTAGCATTGTCGCCGCACAGTAAGACGCTGTCCGGTTCAATTCTCAGCTAGAGCGTGTACGCAGACATGCGTGAATGGGCGTACCTTCGTTGAAGGTTGTGCTTCAGGGCTGGTAACTCGGCACGTAAAAATCAACTACCAATCATTAGCGGACTGGAGTTCCGCTGTGGCGACCCCTAACCAGGAAAAGCCGAAAGACACAACATTGAGGCATCATTCTGGGTGATGATAAAATGCTGCTTAAGGCTAGGAACATACCGGCCTAGGACATATTCAGTGAGCTCAATCATGTGTCTCTTCATATAGTCCAGGGACGTACATCTCAAGTCATTCATGCCAACATGGACTATGACAGAGTCATAACAGTACCTGTTATTGAGAGTCTTGAGTACATACATGATGTGGCGGATTCTGGCACCTGATAAACAACTAACCATGACTTTCTCCTTATCCAGCCTGGTGAGGGGCACATCTGTGTGTCTCACAATGGAGTCTCCTGTGACTAATATGTTGGGTTTATGTTTAGGTCTTAGTGGTTGTGAGACACAAGTGTGTGGACTGTGTGTGGTGTGGTGGGCAGTGGAGTTCTCATCTGTTTTTGGCTGGGAGGTCTCTTCTGTCTGGGTATGTTTTTGTTGAAGACATCCACAAACTAATGTTTGAGGTGTGGTGTTTGTGTTGATAGCCTTCTCAGTGCCAGATATATACTGGCTTGTGAGGGAGAGAGCATAGACTCTAAGTTCTTAATGTAATTACACCTGTCACAAATTGTGTTCCTAGGTGGTAGTAGTAGAGAGTTGTCCATGTTTATGAAGCAGTTGCTACACTCTCAGGGTGCCCATATCAACCAGACTGGCAGGAGAAACAATAGGAAATTGTCCATCCATTTTTTCAGAATCTGAGGGAGAGAGGCCAGAGAGAGCTAAGGGGGTAAAGGGTGGAAGGTGTAAGGGGAGTACTACTAGGTGATTACACAAGTGCTACAAAGGGAAAATTTGTAGCTGGAATACTTTGCAATGGGTTAAAAACAGTGCAGCTGCAGTGCGTGATGTGCAAGAAAGCCCAAACCAGCACAGCCATGAGGTTTAAATACCACAAAAAATAGAAGGTTCTAGAAACACAGAAATTTTACCAGTCCTGCTAGTCCCTGCTTTCTTTACCAGCCTGTGCCAGACGAGGTCCAGGCAGCCCTGCTATTCTCACTAGCAGAAGAGATAGGCACCTACCAACACAAGATGGCTGCCAGAAACACAGAAGGCAAAAATTAAACAGCTCTGAATGCAGCAAACCTTGTATCCAGACTATGCTACTTAATTTAAGGGTAAGAACACAGTAAAACTCACAAAAAAGCACATATTAATCACTTGCAGACAAAACAGAACTCAAAGTATGAAAAAAATACAGTTAAACAGTAATGAAATGCAGTTAAACAGTAATGAATTGCAGTAAATAGCAATGAAATGCAGTTAAACAGCAATGAATTGCAGTTAATCAGTAAATTGCTTTAAAACAGTGCAAATGTGCTAAATTAGTTCATGCTTGCAACAATAAAAACACAGCTCAAATAAAGCAGCAATCCAGCAGAATACAGTCATCAGTGTAATCAGGCTACTGACGCGCAGTATCAAATGCGGCAAACTAAATGCAGCTGAACACCTAAGCACAAGCAGCAAAATGTAGTAGGAAGTGGCACAAATTTTTTTTAAGTAGAAAGTGAGGAAACAGAAGATAATTCAAAGTTAAGAAGCTAAAGGGGGTGGGCCTTCACAACTCATCACATTGTACTCAGTAAAATGAGCTGATGCAATTTGTAGGCCTTCACAGCAGATTTCACTGTACTTAGTAGAATGAGCTGATGCAGTGGGACTGGGAGGAGTGTCCAATATCAAATTTATAGTAGAGGCGGGCTGTTCAAAAGCCACCAAGCTTTAAGACCACAACAACAGTTGGGCAGGTGGGTAGGGATACAAGATCAGAATAGAGGTAAGAATTCAGTTCATTAAGCCTAAAAAAACAGTTGCACAGTTTAAGCAGATATGCATCAAATTTTGTTTTAGTTTATCACAAGTGCAGAAAACCAATTGTCTATTATAGTCTCACGGCATGTTTTTGGAAAACAGCAGAGCAAGGGCAGAAGGCCTAACTCACTGCAGCTTTAAGCAAACAAGCACAAAAACGTATAAGCTCAGCAGATCCTGCCCAGGTGTCCTGCAGAGACCTATAATGCTAGAGAGACAAAAGGAGAGACTTTAGAGTGTTTAAGTACTATTTTTTTTTGTTTGTTTTTTCGTGTTGCTTATTGCTATTTCCGCCTAAATGCTCGTTTTCTGGCGTTTGTTGCCTCTCAGAATACTCATTGTACACTGAAATTGCATTTATTTGTGCCTGCACTTAAAAAAAATCGTTTTTGTTGTAAATTGTATTTTTTTTTACTGTTACTGGCTTCCCACTCAAGTGCGACAGCCATTACTGCACTATAAAAGTGTTTTTGCATTTGTTTCTACTGTTTTCTTGAAAAAAAACAAAAAAAAACTTGCTATTTTCCCACCTTACTAAGGTAGAAAAGTCCAGTTTCAGATACTGCTGATACTTGGACTGTGTTTAAGCTTCTGTGTTTGGCCATACCTTACATGGGCAAAAAGGAAGTTTCTTTGTTCACCAGTGAGAGTGGGAAGCTCTGAACAGCCTACATGTCCTTGGAGAAGTGGTTTCTGCCCAGAACCTGTAGTTTTGTTGGCCATTTTGGGCTAATTTCTCTCTCTTTAATCTTTCTGATATAAAAAAAATGCATTTGTGTGTTTTTTGCATTTGTATAAGCTCAGCAGATCCTGCCCTGGTGTCCTGCAGAGACCTACAATGCCAGAGAGACAAAAGGAGAGACTTTGGAGTGTTTAAGTACCATTTTTTTTTGTTTTTTCTTGTTTATTGCTATTTCCACCAAAATGCTCGTTTTCTGGCATTTATTGTTTCTCAGAATGCTCATTTTACACTGAAATTGTATTTATTTGTGCCTGCACTTTAAAAAAAAGTTGTTTTTGTAAATTTTATTTTTTAACTGTTACTGGCTTCCCACTCAAGTGCGACAGCCGTTACTGCACTATAAAAGTGTTTTTGCATTTGTTTCTACTGTTTTCTTGAAAAAAAAAACAAAGACATCTTGCTATTTTCCCGACTTACTAAGCTAGAAAAGTCCAGTTTCAGATACCTGCTGATACCTGGACTGTGTTTAAGCTTCTGTGTTTGGCCATACCTTACTTGGGCAAAAAGAAAGTTTCTTTGTTCACAAGTGAGAGTGGGGAGCTCTGAACAGCCTACATGTCCTTGGAGGAGTGGTTTCTGCCCAGAAACTGTAGTTTTATTGGCCATTTTGGGCTAATTTCTATCTATGTAATCTTTCTAATACAAAAACTCATTTGTGCATAGCACAGCGGCGGTTAGCTGGGGTTAAACTATCCCTGGCTCCACAGAGTCTGCTCTTCAGTTTTTCCCTTGGTACTAGCCAATCCGTCCGATTTAGCACTGAAATCAGAGCTTTCTGACTAGCACTTGGCTCAATAAGAGACAGAAGCACTAAAACTATTGTACTCAATCCCCAACTGTTGTTTGTTGGGAACAGTCAAACTAATCTCCTTTACCAGGCAAATAAGAATAGTTCCTTAACCCATTCAGGCATGTCCAAGAGTCAGCTCCCAGTGTGTTCTCCTGTGCACCTGATGAATTTGGGCATCCTGAGGCAATGTCACAACTGCCTCATGTACACAGCCAACCCTCTCCTCCTACCACACAGCACCAACATCTGCGAGAGATGCACTTACATAGCTAGAATTGAGGCAAAGCTCTCTCCAGTCACGACTGGAATTGACCGTCAAGGGGAGAAGGTACCAGCCTGCAACACTCCACCTACTGCACATAGACCCACAACACAGGCAACTGCAAACCCCACACATAGATACATAAAGACATATTCGGAGGCTCTAAATAAAAATCTGCGTAAACAACAGAGACCTCCAAAACAGGCATGCAAGCAACCTACACCCACCAACACTCCGCAATCATCACATAACCACCAAAACCAATGTGCCGCACAACCACAGCCCTTAAGTCAAAACACCTTACCAAACACACTTGTAATAGGTGACTCCATAGTCAGGCACAACAATGTCCCCCTCACCAGGCTGGACAAGGAAAAGGTCACTGTCAGGTGCTTGTCGGGCGCCACATTACCCACGCACTCAGATCACTCCACATTAAGTACAAATACTACTCTGTCATTGTCCATGTTGATGTGAATGACCTGAGATGTACCTTCGTGGACTACATGAAAAGAGACATAGAGAAGCTCTCTGATTATGTAATCAAGGCAGGTATGACCCTAGCCCTGAGTAGCATTTTACCCTCACCAAGAATGATACCTCAGTACAAGGAAAAAATGATAAATTTCAACAATTGGCTAAGTTTTTGGTGTCATTCAAAGGGGATCCAGTACCTGTCTGCCTGGGATGACATGCTCGACAAGCCTCGATGCTTCACCAGAGATGGCTTGTACCTGGCACCCCAAGGATTCAGGATACTGGCAAAGGCTCTTGCCACCCCAATAGTGCCTTTTTTAGGCAAGGCTCAAAAACCAAATCCACCACCATAACAAATACTAGTGACAAAAAAACAGGGTCATGCTGCTGAACGCTAGGAGTTTAAAGCTCTAAATGCACTCTCTTGAGGCACACCTCAACATGGAGAACATCAATATTTGTGCAGTAACGGAGACCTGGTTCAAGGCTCAAGAGAGCACCCCAGCGATTCGAGGCTACAACTCATGCCACACATTTCAGCCGCAAAACCCAGACCAAAATGAGGAGGCATATCCATATTCATCAAGGATAACCACACCTACAGACTGGTTGCAAAGAATGATGCCTTGGAAATCATCCAAGTGCAACTGACAATGGGCAAAACTGCATTCCAGATTGTAGCTTGCTACAGATCACCTTCCCAGCCCCATGACATGCACTCTTCTTTCCTCGAGGTACTGGAAAACGTGAGAGTCCAACTGAACACCCTTATACTGGGTGATTTCAACTACCCGAACATCAACTGGGAAAACTGCGGAAGTACTAATACCTTTGCTCAGCGCTTTCTGGAGTACATTAACTCCAACGCATTGGACCAGCTTATTGACACCCCCACAAGAGGTAAAAATATACTGGACTTGGTCATCACCAACATAAGGGACAAATGCTCCACACCTATGGTAAACTCCTCATTGGTCAGATCAGATCATAAACTCATCACCCTAGATAAGTACCACCATCACCCCCGCCCCAAAAGAAACCATGGTGAAAAACTTCTCCAAGGTGAACTTTATGCTACTCAAGACAGAGGTGGCAAATTTCTCTATTCCCCAGCAGAAAGGCAGTATGATTGAATCTGCTATATCCTACACAAAAGCACTCTACAAGCACCTACATAAGTGCATGGACCATGCTATCCCAAACAAGGCCAAGACCCACTCCTCCAAAAATAAGAAACCAGTCTGGTGGACCCCGGCCATAAATAAGGTCTATAATAGAAGGAAGAAATTATTGCAAAAAAGAGTAAAAACCCATGAATGGAGGAGCTCTCTGACCAACCTTAGCAAAAAGCTAAGAACCCTCATAAAACCTCTAAGGCGAACATTGAAAGAAAAATCGCAACAGGCACCAAAGACAATCACAAAGCATTTTTTAGCTTGGTCAAAATCCTAAATACCTCACAGATCTGTTCTGAGCTGCAGCATAATTGTTCAAAATTTAGAGAACCAACTGACATTGCCAGTATACTGGCAGATAGGTTCAGTGCAAACTTCACCCCACCCTCATCCCCCCAAAGGGCCCATTTCCATACCAGAAGATTGTACTGCCCTAAAATCACACCCACTCGGGTGAGACTAGCACTTTCCAAGGCAAGAAACACAGCATCCATGGGACCAGACAGCATCCCAGGCTGTGTACTACATGAACTCCAAAACAAATTAATCCCTCACCTTAATACCATGTTTAACCACAGCCTCACCTCTGGCTATGTACCAACAGAGTGATGCACTGCAACAGTTATATCACTCCACAAAGGAGGTGCCACCACTGACCCCGGGAATTACCACCCCATCAGCCTGACTATTCTCGTCTGCAAGCCATGGAGTGCATCATCATGGAACTCATAAACAAAGACATTGGGAACCTACAAACCCTTGGCCCCACCCAGTTTGGGTTCGTAAAGGGAAGGTCTTGTCTCCTAAATCTGGTTGACTTTTTCAAAATGGTCACTAAAGCAATAGATGAGGGAAAGGTGGTTCACACAGCATACCTTGATCTTGCAAAGGCCTTCGGTACTATTCCCCACTCGGGAATTATTGACAAACTCACCAACCTAAATATAAGCCCCTACATTACAAGATGGGTTGCTAACTGGCTCATGGAAAGAACCCATTCAGTGAGAATAGGAAACGCTAGATCCGACTCCAAACCGATAACTAGTGGTGTACCACAGGGTTCATTCCTGGGGCCCCTCCTGTTCGGTATCTAATTCTCTGAGGTACAAGCAAACATGGAGGGACTGTGGCTAACAAAGTTCGCAGATGACTGCAAGCTGGGTGCCATAATTGAGACCCCTACTGACGTAGATATCCTTCGAAAGGGCCTTATGGGCGCAACAGATACATGGTGCCAAAACCACAGCCTCAAGCTAAATGCCAAAAAGTGCATCGTCATCTCCTTTGGGAAAAATGAAGTACCTATGAATTACAACATAGGTGGTAGCCCACTTACCACAGAGAGTGTGATAAGAGACCTAGGGACCCAGGTGGATAGTAACCTCCCCTTCGACAACCATATTGCTAAAGTGGTTAGAAAACCCTTATGTTATGTTATTGTCCCCCTCTACTCATCACTCATTAGACCTGTTATTGAATATAATGCCTCATTCGGGATGTACCTAACAAGACATCTGCAACAACTGGAGAGGCCTCAAAAGTACCTCACAAAGAGGATAACGGGACTCAAACAGTTACCCTATGCCATGAGGCTAAAAAAACTCAGAATGTACTCGGTCTCGTACTGGCTACTCAGAAGTGATCTCTGCCTGACATACAAGGCTATGTCAAACCCTGAATTGCTAGAAATGCTCCACTTAAGGAAAACCCAGTCCACCAGAGCTACTCGCTCAAGGGACATAAACCTGACATCAACAATAAATAGGACTTGTTGGAGGGACAGATTTGTGTCCTAGAGACTTCCCTTGCTCTGGAATAAGGTCCCCATAAATGTGAGGCAGAGCTCCTCATTAGCGCTCTTCAAGAGGAATCTTGATGAGTGGATGGGAAACAGGAAATTCCCCCCGGGAATTACTTTGGTGGTCCTGCTAGACAGGGGCGCAGGAAACTAGACCACTTGGGAGGGAAGTGTAAGCAAAATATTTTTTGGCTAGGCTTAATTATGCCCTATGAACTGGTTTAAGCACTGGCTATTTAAGGCAGAAAAACAGGAACCAGGCAAAGTTCAAATTATCCAATCAAAAACACTTTAAAATATATCCCTGTAGCAGTAACTGTAGGTAGATCAGACCAAACTAAAACTCCCTCCCACAAAGCAACAGCTAGGCCTGTCTAGACAAATGATCAACTGTACTACAAGTTCCAAAGGTCACAAACAGTACTAGATTCAGCACTATGCTAGTGTTTTTCAAGTGCAGCAACAAGTAAAAAGAATAGAGCAAGTAGAGAAAACAAAACAAAGACAAAGGTCAAAACAGAGGTAAGGATTCGATTCACTAAGCCTAAAAAACAGTTGCATAGTTTAACTACAAAATAATACTAATGCTCAGAGAAATACTGTGTCAACCTACTTGGTTAAGTCTACTTTTATCTCTGATGAATCCTTCGAGCAGAAGGTGAGAGTGGTTAGATTGCGTGATTTTAATTACATTTTTGCCCCCTGTTCTATTTGTCTATTTGTTAGAAGTTCTTCATTCATAGTTAAAGGAACTTGGTGGACTTCTGTTTCTCTTTGCAGATGTTGCTGAAGGGGTATGGTGTCTGTTGTCACTCAGTTACCTTATGGTTGCATTCTGCTGCTTGGTTACTGATTTCCTATATGTGGCAGCACCTACCCTGCATCTCTGCAGACTTGTCAGTAATGGATTTTTTTACATAGAGGGCAGTTTGTCATGTTACTGCTATCAAGGCAGTGATATTGTGATTAAACCTGGCTTTTTAATAAAATATCTCAAGTACCAGCTATTGATTTTGCCTATGAAATCCATGGCAAACGGACTTTGGTTTTATAAGATATTTCAGCTTTGTTCGATTGGCCTAGCCTCTACATTTTGGCAGACTATTCAAACAACTCAATACAGTACAAGAAGTCTCCACAGTTGCCGTTAGCTGCCACTCCATTGTCTACTTTGAATTTTCTTTTGGATAACTGGGTTTTTGTTTCGTACAGTATTATTCTCAATACAGAGATTGTATGTGAACCACATCTCCTTAGGTTATCTCTTGGGAATTGTTTCAGCTGTCTGGTGCTTCAGCTTTATAGCTACAAATAGCCATTTTTTTTTCCTTGACATCCTTGCCGAGTGTATGTACGGAGACGCTCTCAGAGGATTTAACAGTGCTGATCCAGCAGCTTACACATTTCATTCTGCAGGTCTCAGAAGGACAGACTATCAGTTTATCAAAAATACCAGCTGTGTTGGCCTTTTCTGAACCAGGCTCTTCTACACAGGATTTATCTGCATATCTGAACCCACTTGATAAAGGCACAAATTTTGACTTTGAAGTATGGTTAAGTAATCCAGATTTTAAAATAAATGAACTGAGTGCCGGGGGTTCATTAATATCTCAAATAACGCAGTTTGAGCACGCAATGATAAAATATAGAAGTCTTCAGTTAGGTAATTTGTTACTCATCGAATGTATTCAAGCTAAGAGAATCTACTGAGGTCTTAGATTCTGGAAATTTCCTATTGGTCTTTCGGCAAACTCAGCTCTGCACCATAATCTCTTAGAGCTGTTTATTCATATAGGAACTGAACTGTTGACAATGAACTGAAGATACAGTTAGAAACTGAAGTACTATGGTTAAATGGAAATATTGAATCTGACCCCTCATTTTCATTGTATAAAAATGAATATTTCAAAGTGTTTAACCAGGTGGGCAACCTGGTTAAAAAAAAAAAAAAAAAAAACTAAGGAAACAAAAGAAACTACTGAGTGACAAACAAGAATATGAAGAAGGCAGAGCATACCCCAAATGAAAAAAATTACATTACGAACAAAGTGTCGAATGACTACACTCGAGAGGAACAGGTTAATGAGTTTGAAGACCTTCCAGCCCCGGGTTTTTCTACAGCATTAGGGGCTTTGGACAATCTAGATGTTTTTGACAATGTGCCTACCAGTAAATCTACAATGGGCAGAAGACCCTCCACTAGGCAAGTTTTTATGAGTCCCCCTTTTTGCAGTCAACAGAATCATTCTCCAAAACTTGCGAGATATACGAAGAAGGAGAGAAAAAGAAATTAGAAGGGACATTTTTTGATGTTGACTATCCTAGTTTATACCCAGTTTGTAATTGATAGTCAAGGATTTAAGGTTTTTAATTACAGTTGAATTACACTTGCATGAACACCATGTGTCGGTGTTTAAAAAGGGTTTCAAATTTGTCCCTTCTTTTATACAGGATATAGTACATGCTTTAATACAGTTTAAGCTATATGTTTTTATAGTTAAACATGACAATGTTTTTTGTAAACTGCACTAACAAAGTGCCATACACTCTGGACTTATTTAAAAGGAGCTCTACATTTTTACCTCCTAGTTGCCCTATGGTATCAATGTTTGAAAAGATATGTAAAAATAACCTTAGACAGGCTTTAAAGGGTAATACGAGACTCAATGATAACCTGAACCAAGAAGAAAGAGAACTTTTTGTACAGATTAAAAATAATAAGAATGTAAGAGTGATGAAGGCTGACGAAGGGAGTGGGGTAATTTTAATGTACTACCTTATGTACTCAGACAAAATGCTGAATTTGTTAAATGGTGAGAGTACATATAGAAATGTTTCAAGGAATGAAATCTATATAGCCCATGCAAAAATTGTTTACATTTTAAATGATTTAGTACTTCAAGGGTTCCTTTTGTATGAAATCCTAGGTTTTCTGCAGGTTAAAAAAACAGTCATCCCCTGCATCTTTGAGATCCCTAAGGTGCACAAGGACCCACACACACCCCCCCTTAGACCAGTAGTATCTGCCAAGGGATCAAAAACTGAACCATTAGCCTATGATGTAGATGTAAGTACCAAGACCTTAATAGAGAAAGCAAAACACATTACGAGACTCGTGGCACTTGCTTGAACTTCTCAGCAACACTCAATATGAAGATAACATAATTTTTATTGCTATTGATGATAATTTATTTAGCATCATTCCACATGAAGTAGGTATGCAACATTTTCAAAATATTCTGTTACAGGATGGGTCCATTGACCCCAATGAAGTCAGTATTATACTTGAATTTCTAGAAGATATATTAAATAACTTCATGTACTTTGGTGAATTTTATCACCAAGTTACTGGAGTAGCTATGGGTGCTAGGTATGCCCCCCGCCCATGCAAACCTTGTTTTAGCGGATTAGGGACATCAAAACGTTTTTACGTCAGTCTATTATAAAAAAAAGTCTTCATTTAGTATAGATTTTTGGATGGCTTCCTTATTCTTTGGAAGGATGATATTAAAAGTTATGAAGTCTTCTTAGAAGAGTTACAGAAATCGACCAGTTTCCTTAAGTTTACATGGTAGTATGGTATAGACTGCATCAATTATCGTGGTGCTACTGTACACAAAAACTATACTGTAAAATGTTTTACATCAAATATATACAGAAAGGATACTTATTCAAACTCTTTTTTTATGCAACAACAGTACCCACCCTTTTTTCGAAAAAAGAAGTCTAATAAAGGGACAAATGGTACGCCTATCCTGTCTAGTTTCATTGGATACAATTTTTTTTAGTTGAATTGATAAAGTTATGTAATATGTTTTATGAAGGAAGATATCCTACAACATTAGTAGAAAAGATTAGAGAGGAAATCCTCATAGGAAGAAAAAAGTATATCCAGTTTACATGTCAGTGTTGATATTTCAACTGTAGGAACACAAGACAGCAACAGACATAACAGAATTGATAAGACTGGTGTTAGGTACACAACCAGAAATTACATGCAATAGAGGTCCAAATCTGAAAAATATTTTTGAAGATAACAAGTACAAGAACCATTATAATAAGAAAAAGGATGATAAAATGTGGACTGTGTAAGTATTGTAAATACATTAATGAAAGCCCATATGCATCAATAGACAATTATGACAAAACATTGAGATGTCCTGGAGTTTGTAACTGCACCATCAGGTATACCAGCACGTCATGCACAGCATCCTATATAGGAAAGACTAATAGAATGCTGAAAGAAAAATAAAAGAATATGTTTATGAGATCAAGAAAGGTAGATCTAACGCATTATATAGGCACACACTAGAATGTCCTAACTACAAAAGTTTTTTATTCTTTGTTTTAGACCCGAGTGCACATGACAAATAGGGTAGGCAACGTCAAAGAACTCCTACTAGAAGAGAAAGAACTTCAATGGCAACTACGTTTAGAAGCTACAAATGACCAAGTTTAATTTCTGTCAGTAGTGCACTTAAAAGGGAGGCAGAAATTATAAAATAGTGTTGACTGGGCTATTGAAAGCAACAAGTATTTAAAAGCACACTAGACTACATTTAGCTCCCATTTGCAAAGTTTGATTTTTTTTTTTATTATGACTACGTATAGGTTTACACCATAGCTGTATTTGAGATTTTTTTTACATAATCTTTTGTATATTTTTATATTTTATCAGCCCCTGTGTTCCAGTTCTGTGAGTAACTTATATATGTTACAAATTATATATTTTTATATGGTGAACTGTGAATTTTCAAGGGTTGCGTTGGAAAAAATGGAGTACTAGCACTACCAAGTCACTAACTGCACCTTTTAGCCTACTGGTAGTTTCAAATTGACAGTGTATTTGAAACCTGCTTGGTTGAGTCTATTTTTATCTCTGAAGCCTTCAAGCAGAAGGTGAAAATGCTTAGATTTCACATTTTTGTATGAATAGAAATTAAAACTTGTGTGATTTAATTACATTTTTGCCTTCAGTTCTGCTTGCTAGAAGTTGTTCATTTACAGTTAAAGGAACTTGGCGGACTACCATTTCTCTTTCCGGATGTTGCTGGAGGGGTATGGTGTTTAGCACTTGATTTGTTACTTTATGGTTGCATTCTGCTGCTATGGCGAATATGTATTTTTGTAATTTCTGGATAGAATTTTCTTTTAATTAAAAAAAAAATAATGACAGCTAAATTGAACTGGTAGCACTAGCTGGCATAATACTCAAGGTCTTCACCCATCATGCACAAAGTACAAAATTTGAAACTGACCTCTGGCCAATGCCTTTTTGGAGTTTGCATGTTCTGACTGTGTATGTGTAGGGTTTCTCTCACCTCCAAAAACATCCTGTTGTCATGTCACTCTCACCCATGAATGGAGCTGTGGGCAGCAGCACAGGTATCCTGTAGTGGGAAGAGCTGTATGGACCAACTGCGTTGGGCATGTACTGTGGTGCGCAGTATCATTAAGATAGGAGAACATGGATCACAGACTGTGCTCCATGACAGGGTTAGCCACTTGATGGTGTAAAAAATTTGGCTGTAGGTGATTTGGTTGTGTTGACCAATATCGCCAAATGGGCATGGGTATTTGCCAGTAATAAGTGGGTTGAGGACCTGGCTTACACCAGAGACCCATGCTAACAATGGGAAGGGTGCTTATGACCCTATTGGTGAGTGTGTGCCCCCCATAAAGCCCAGCAGCCCTGGGTCAATAAGCTACTGCCCAGCTGGTGTCCATTTGCCCAGCTTGGGTTAGCTGAAGTAGTGAAAGCTGAATGTAAATCCATTCAACCTGCCATATATGAACTATGAAATGCTACATTCATTGTAAGTTCACTGTCAGGATGGAGCTTGGAAGTGAATGACATAATGGTAAGGAGGAGGCTGGAGATCCTATGTATCCAGGAGACAAGATAGAAGGGCATTGCAACATCTACTACTCAGAAGAAGAGCAGGTTAGAAATTATGTCAGAATAGTGGTGAGGGATAGGCTTCAGAAGACTGTGAGGGATGTCATCAGAATTATTGATAGACTCATGGCAATCAGACTCTAGCCTAATGATAAGGCAATGTTCATAATCTCAACCTATGCTCCACAGAAGTGTTGTGATAGTGAGGAAGAATTCATTCAGACAGTAGTTACAGGACCTACTGGATAAAGCAGGACAACATGAATTGATGCTGAAAATGGGTGACTTTAATGCACATATCGGGACAGACAGAACAGGATATGAGGACTGCCTGGGTCCACATGGGTGGGGCAACAGGAATAAAGAAGGAGAGAAGCCATTCTAGACTTCTGTCTGGCAAGTGGCTTGATAGTAGCCAACACATGGTTCAGAAAGAGAGAGTGACCCAAAATCCTATATGAGTGGTTAACATGCAACTCTGGTAGACTTTCTGCTTGTAAGAAAAGGGCACTAAGGTAGAAACAGTGATTGTAAAGTCATCCCCAGTGAAAGAGTTGGCCCACAGTTTAAACCACTGGCTGGCTGTAAGCAGTGGTCAGAGAAGGCTCTGATATCAAGAGAGACCAGGCTGAAGACCTGGAAGTTGACTAGAGCGAAAGTGCAATAGTTCAAGGAATTTATCCAGCTCTAGCACCTCAAAAAGAAGAAATTGGTGGAATTGAAGAATGGCAGCAACTCAAAACAACATGTATGGGGACTGCATAACAGATGTGCGGCCGAACCAGGTATGGAAATAAGGTATATAAGGAAAGTTGTTGGAATGCAGACGTCCAGGAATTCAGCAAAAGAAAGAAGGAATGTAGGAAAAAGTGAGCGACAGAAAAGATGGACCACACGAGGAAGGAATGCTGGTTGGCTAACAAAGAGGCTAAGAAAGGAGTTGAAGTAGCAAAGAACATGACACCAGAGGCACTCTACCAGCTTCTGGAAAATGACTTATTAGATTGCACAAAGTAACAGTGTCAGGTTTCAAGGCAAAGACAGGAATATAAAGAAGATAGACACCATTCATAATGGATATCAGCAATAACCTGCACACCAGTCGACAGGACTTCAAAGGCAGATGCAAGGAATGCATCCAGCAGCTTCTGAATGACAAAATCCAACAGAAGTTGTAGTGCTCCAGACACAGCTAAAGTGAGAGAAGAGGAGGAGCCCAGCCCACCCTAGAAGAAGTAAGAACAGCTGTAAGGAAAATTAAGTCAGGGAAAGCACCAGGCTCATATGAGGTTATAGCAGATACGATAAAGATGCTGGGTGAGATAGGAGAGAAATGTCTCCTGAAGGTACTTATTGCAGTGTGGAGAATAAGCATACAAGTGTCAGTGTTCACGAATAAAGGAGATATTCACAACTGTGGGCAGCACAGTGGTATCAAACTCCTGTCACATTGCATGAAAGTTCTGCAGAGGGTGATTGATAAATATGCAGAGTAGTTAAAAGTAAGATGGGAGATGAGCAGTTCGGATTCAGATCAGGATGTAGCACAAGTGACACAATGTTTGAAGTGAGGCTGTCTTTTCACACATTATGTCAAACCATCTTAAGATGATCTTTCCACACACCCCAAACCCTGGCTCCCACTTTCCCACTCCAACTCTGGTAGTTGACTACCCTGTGCACCCTCCCCCCTTTTTCCAGATTCCAAGATTCACCACTGAAAGTGGTTAATGATGTGTCCTTGAATCAGCCAATTCATCTTCCTTTCTTACTTCTCCATAGACTTGTAGTTAAAAGGTACTACACACCTTGGATTTACATAGACAGCTCAGACATTATGAAGATAAGGCAAAACATACCAAGAAAGTTGCGTAACTTCTTGTTTCCTTTCATGCCAGTAAGTTGGGTAGAGTCTAAGTAAACTACCTCCTCCTGGATTTCTAAGGCAATTTCCTTATGCAAATCTTTTCATGGCAAACAGACAGCCTCTTCTGTTCTTGCTCATTCTACTAGGGCATTAACTTCTGGCCTCTTCTGGTGCTTTTTTCAAGGGTCTGGATACTAGATCCATCTTGGAACCTTGAACTTAGTCTTCTATTTACACTTTTATTAAACATTGCAAGTTGGATATTATTTCCGGGACAAGGGCAGGATTTGCTAGGGCCATCCTTCATGGATTTGTAGAGAGCTGCTCTTTGCCTTCTTCCTGCTATACTTTCCAGTAGCTTTTGTACTCTTCCTAAGATAATAAAATACTGCAGCAGTGATGAGGAAAGACATAGGACAGTTGTGCACCATCTTACCATAACAGTAGATCCCCTACTTTTCTCTTTCTCAGTTTTGTGTCCCTCTTTCCTGCCACTTAATACTTTGTTGCCCTTCTACCCTTCTACTGGCAGAGGGTTTTTTCTTCCATCCTTTCTCCTTTTTATTCCTTCTTGGATCTGGATGTTACCTTCTCTGGAGTTGCTCTGGTTCTCCTGGGGCACTTCAAATGTCCTTCCATTTCACTGTTGCAGTATTCTTTACAATAGGGATCCCCTGCCAAGGGCGGCCCGACATCCAGCCAGTATAGCAAAGCCTTTAGGATGTGTTAAGGTATGCAGTATGTCACACGTATTCTCCCCACGTATAGTTTAGTGCATAAAGGTGAAGCCTGGACACACGATCCTCAGAATGTCTTTGCCATCAGTCTAAATGCCATCATTTGATCATCGGTCTGAACACCCACTTCGTTGCTGGTTCACCAAGCCATTTCAGATAAATGCCCCATTGGGGGGTTTGCTGTTATCTTTTTCCTTTTTGTTGTTACTTGTGAGGTTTCATGTCATCCAGAAAGAGTGTGAGAGACAGATTCCCCATAAAGACCGTCATGAGCAGTGCTTGTTTTGTCTCTGTGCTTTCCACGACCATGCAACTTGTTCCATTTGCCAGACTTTCATCCCAAAGACTTCCTGTAGTCGGATTTCCTCTTTGGTCTTGTATTTAGAGAGCCAACATCTTAAGCTTTTAGCAAAATGCACTTTGGAAGGAACTTGCTGCTCTGAGGGTTAGCCATCCATGCGGAAGGCCAAGAAGTTTGGCTGATTCTTGCTCTGTAATGCCTCCACCAGAAGTCTGGTGAAAGCCCAGAGGATCACCCAGTTCCTCCGTTGGATTCATCTGCCACAGCCCCCTTCAGAGGCAGGCATGGATCCGACCTTATGCACATCCCTGGAGGCCTCGCAGATGTCTGCTTCAGATGTTCAGGGGAAACTGCGGCTGTTTATTACCAAAGGGGATAGAGGTGTTCCTCAGATTCTGGTTAGAGAGGAAGTTCTGACTATGATTTTGCAATGTCATCCAGCATCTGAACCTTCTAAGTTTAGCCGGACAGATGTCTATTTGAAAAAGTATCACAAAACAAAGCATGCTTCTACCCCTAAGGGCCCTCAGAATGAATGGCAGAATTTCACTTGGGGTTTGTTTAATCCCTCTTGGCCTTCAAACCTTCTCAAGGAGTTTATATTCCTGCTCCATCTTGGTCCTCAACTCCTCTTAAAAGGCCTAGGGAACAGGATTTCTCTGAGATGGATTCAGATGAGGAATCCCTTTCTTATTCATCTCGGGCTCCTTCCCCTTTAGACTATGGTCCTGAGGAAGAGGAGTTAACTAGTCCTGATTCTCCTTTTGAGGAAATTTCCTTCGGGGACACAATTTCCAGGATGATGAATTTTCTTTTTAAATGGGACTGTAATCAGGTTTCTGCGGTACAGAAGAGGTATTACGTTCCTCCTGTTTTGGCTGCCTTTTCCAATGCATCACAGGCTCTAGACTACCAGCCCCCCCCCCCCCCAATAGGTTTTACAGGGTGCCTGAGGATTGCTAATTCCTTTATAGATGACCTTCAGCTGACCCCTCTGTGGTATATGTGGCATCTGACAAGCCATCTCAGTTACTGCACTATGGCAAGGCTTGGTAAGAAGATTTATACCTCTGCTACCTTGCTTTTAGGGCTGTCAGTTACCAGACCCGTATACCTAGATATATTTTGGCTGTTCTTTCTCAGGCCTTTCAGGTTATTTGTGACCTTCCTAATTCTGAAGGAAAGACTTCAGACGTCCTGTCTGGTGGACCCCAGCCATAAACAAACTATACAATAGAAGGTGGAAGCTACTAAATGATAGAGCAAAATTCCAAAAAGGGAAGGCATCTCTGATCAGTATTAGCAAAAAACTACGGGCACTCATAAAATCGTCTAAGGCCAGCTTTGAGAGAAAAATTGCACAGGACACTAAGGATAATCACAAGGCTTTCTTTAGTTATGTTAGGAACCTGGGTGGTAATTCCCAGATATGCTCAGAATTAGTCCAAAATGACAAAAAATACACCGAACCCACAGACATTGCCAACACCCTAGCTGACAGGTTCAGTGCAAACTCCGCCCCCCCCCACCAAAAGGGCAAATATCTATCCCAGCAGAGTGCTGCCCCCCTGACATCTCAGATGCGCAGGTAAGAGCCGTCCTCTCCAAAGCAAAAAACACAGCATCAATGGGACCAGACAGTGTCCCGGGCTGCGTCCTACATGAACTCCAAGAAGAGCTAAACCCAAACATAAAACTACTGTTCAATCTCAGCCTTACTACAGGATATGTACCCAAAGAGTGGCGTAGAGCAACTGTGGTCCCTCTCCACAAAGGTGGTGCCTCAACGGATCCTGGAAACTATCGCCCCATAAGCCTGACTAGCTTGGTCTGCAAAGCTATGGAAAGGATCATCATGGACCTCATAAATAAAGATATTGGGGACCTACAGACACTGGATCCTACCCAGTTCGGCTTTGTTAAGGGCAGATCCTGCCTCTTAAACCTGATTGATTTCTTTGAAACAGTCACCAAGGTCATTGACGAGGGGAAGGTGGTCCACACAGCCTACCTGGACCTCGCAAAAGCCTTCAATACAGTACTCCACTCGGGCATTATAGATAAGCTCACCAGCTTAAATATAAACCCCTATGTCACTAGATGGGTTGCAAACTGGCTCAAGGACAGAACCCACATGGTTAGAATTGCTGGAGCCATGTCAGACTCCAAACCAGTTACAAGTGGCGTCCTACAAGGCTCAGTCCTGGGACCTCTCTTGTTCGGTATATATTTCTCGGAGGTACAGGCCAACACAGAAGGACTGTGGCCGACCAAGTTCGCAGATGACTGCAAACTGGGCGCCATAATCGACTCTCCAGCCGACACAAGCATCCTCCAAAAGGGCCTCATAGAAACAGACAACTGGTGCCAGAACCATGGCCTTAAGCTAAACGCCAAAAAGTGTATAGTCATCCCCTTTGGCAAAAACAAAGTGCCCACAAATTACCACATAGGTGGTAATCCATTAAGTACAGAAGAAGTAATTAGGGACCTGGGGACCCAAGTTGATAGCAATCTCTCATTTGACAACCATGTGGCCAAAGTGGTTAGAACATTTTATATAGCCCACCTAATCATGAAGGGAGTCACATCTAGATCAGGGGAGGTCATCGTGCCTCTTTACTCATCCCTCATCAGGCCCATAATTGAGTACAATGCCCCTTTTGGGATGTACCTTACCAGACACCTGCAGCAACTGGAAAGACCCCAAAAGTACCTCACCAAGAGGATCAAAGGGCTCAAACAGATGCCATATGCTGCCCGGTTAAAGAAACTCCAGCTCTACTCAGTGGCATACCGCCTGTTCAGAGGCGATCTGTGCCTGACATATAAAGCCATGTCCAACCCGGAATTAATGGACATGCTGCACCTCAGAAAATCCAAATCCTATCGAGCTACACGCTCGAGAGACTTGAACCTCAGCACTGAAATAAATAGGACATGCTGGAGGGACAGATTCATAACCCAGAGGCTCCCTTCACTCTGGAATAAAATCCCAGTCCAGGTTAGGCAGAGTCCCTCATTGACTCTCTTCAAGAGGAATCTTGATGAGTGGATGGGAGATCGTAGGTTTAGCCCGGGTATCACTTCTGTGTCACTGTTAGACAGAGGCACAGTATACTAACCTCAAAAAAGGGCATAGCAAAATTGATTTAAAATGGGTGGCGAAAGCCAAACACATTCTGGCTAGGCTTATAAATGCCCTAGGGCAGATAGCCTAGTATGAACCTATGAACCTTCTTGTTGGAGACGACTTATCATTACGTTCAGTTATGATGCAGCAGATGCTTCTTCCAGAGCTGCTGATTTTGGTTCTGTAATGAGGAAACATTCTTGGTTTTGGCTTAAACATTTGCCTGATGATATTAAGGCTAGGTTGATGGATGCTCCTCTGGACAATAAACACTTGTTTGGTGTAGAAGCTGCTGATTTAAGTCTCTTTAGGATAAGGGCAAGGCTTTGCAGCAACTTAAACATGTTTTTGTTTCTCCTGTGCCTATGTTTCAAAGAAATTACCCTAATAAGCCAACATTTGCTTGTAGGCAGTCTCACCCTCTTCCCGAGGGTAAGGAGGGTAAAAGGGTTCCCTCTGCTAAAGCTTCCCAGTCTCCTGTGACCCAGACATCTCCTTTTCCTAAAAAAAAAACAGGTGCTGTCTGACAAGCCTGTTCTTCACAGCCACATTCCTCTTTCTCGTTGTCTTTCCCTACCTTTTTCAGTTTGGTTAAAGATTACTCAGGATTCCTGGGTTCTTTCCATCATCCGCCTATGGTATTATGTGGTCTAGAAATCTCTTCCCCCTTTCAGGGGCATTCCTCAGCCTCCTCGGGAACCATTGGCTTTCTTTCCAGGGGTGCTTCAGGATCTTTTGACTCTGGGAACTATTCAGGAAGTTCAAGTTTCTCAAAGGGGGAAGGGGTTTTACTCCAGAATGTTTTTGGTTCCCAGGAAAAAGGATACTTGGAGACCTATTCTAGACCTCTCATTTGAACACCTTGCTCTTCCTTTCAGATGTTGTCCCTTAAGACTTTGTCCCCTCTGCTGCTGCTTCAGACATTTCTAGTGTCTCTAGAACTTGAAGATGCTTATCTTCACATTTATATTCACCCCCTTTTCAGGAACTTTTTATGTTTCTCTGTTGTTTCCTGGCATTTTCAGTTTTCTGCTTTGCCCTTTGGCCTTTCTACTGCCCCAAGGGTATTCACCAAACGCCTCACTCCTGTGATCCCTTTTTGCAGGCTAAAAGGGATCCAGGTGTTTCCCTACTTAGAAGATCTCCTGCTTCAGGCATCCTCTCCAGAGATTCTACTGCAGCATCTTCACTTTGCCATTTCTCTTTTGCAAAGCTTTGGGGTTCACTGTAAATTTCCAAAAGTCCTTTCTGACTCCTAGGATCATGTATTTCTGAGGTGCATGATGCAGACTATTCCAATGTTGGCATCCCTGTCTCCTCTCAAGGCCTTGACTCTCATTTAATTTCTTTCTTTCAATCCCTTCTTCCTCTGGCTTTAATCACAGCAAGCTAGTTTCTGAGAGCTCCAGGTTTTATGGCTTCCACCATTCATATGCTCCCTTTTGTCAAACTCCACATGAAAAAAAAAACTTCACTGGTTTCTAAAGTCAGTTTGGCTTTAGCATTCTCATCCCCAGGACCTTAGTTCCACTTCTTCCATACCTCAAGCTGGAATTTCAGTTGTGGATTCAGCAGTTGACTCTCAGGCTTGGGCTCCCTTTTCAACCCCCTCTTCCCTCTCAGGAGCTGTTCACATATGCTTCAGACATGGGATGGTGAGCATCCTTCAGCTTTCTAAAGGTCCAGGGTCCTTGGTGGCCTCAACAAATGAAAGGCCACAACAGTGTAAAGGAGATAAGAGCTTTTCTGCTGGCTCTTCAGCTTTTTCACCCTCTATTTTCCCCAGGGCCTCTCATGATGTTTGCAGACACTATCACACTGGTGTGGTATGTCAACAAGCAAGGAGGGGGCAAGATCTTACTTCCTTTGCTGGTTGGCTCTTCTAGTGTGGGAACTAGCTTTCCAGTACCATGCGACTCTTCAGGCAGTTTATATTTCCTCAGATTAGAACATTTTGGCAAACTCTCTGAGCATGTCCATAATACAATTCCATGAGTGGATGCTTCACAGGGATGTGCTTCTGAGGATTCACTTCAGAAGCCTGAAATATCACAGGCCCCACAACCCATGCTACTTTAAATATATCGGCTTCAAGATTGCACTTCACTGCACTTTCATGAGTTGTGTCATAGTATAGCAAGTTAAAAGGGAACATTACTAAGGTTACAACAGGCAGTCATAAAACATGTGATGGTATGTTTGCCATTTTTTTCTGTGTATGAAGGGACACACTGTCCTTATGGAAAACTATTTAATTAGGGGGTGCCCCCCACATGCAGGAATGCAGGGGGGCTTGCCCCCCTGCCCATACTTTGTGAAAACTGCTATCCTTTGTCTTGTATATGATTTTGTGTGCCCTTGTACTGCAATGTTGTCATTCTTAGTGTTATGTATATTTTTAGTCTTTTTGTATTCAGGCTTTTGAGTTTTCAGGATTTTGAATTTTCAGGCTTTTGGTCTTCTGGCTTATGAAATTCAGGCTTGTGATATTTCAGGCTTCTGAAGTGAATCCGCTTCTGGGCATTGTCCACCAGCGGGGTACTCCTCAAGTAGATTTATTTGTCTTCCCTCTGAACAGACAACTTCCTCTGTTTTGTGCCAGCGTCCCAAGTTCTCTGGTATGGAAGGTGGATGTCCCCTATTTTTTTCTTGGCAGGGGATGTTTCTTTTTACCTTTCCTCCCCTTCCCCTCATTCCAAAAGTCCTGTTCAAAATATAACAGGATGCTCCCAAAATCTTGCCGGTGACTCCATTTTGGCCTAGACAGCATTGGTTCCCTCTTGTGCATGTAGCCAAATGCAGTCATCACAAGTTACCTCACAGGGTGGATCTACTCACACAAGACAAGGGATCTCTCATCCATCCTCACCTGTCCACTCTTTGACTGACGCTGTTGGTGATAGGATTTTGATTCCATACAGACACCTTTTTTTCAGAGGATGTGCTTGGGGTCCTTCAGGAGGCCAGGAAGCCCACAATTGGGAAATACTGCTTATCCAAATGGAAGTAAGTTTTCTGTTTGGTGTCTTTCTGGTAACCTGGACCACTTTCTGTGGATGTTCGTTTGGTTCTATCTTATCTGTGTGACTTGCTCATGCTGGGTTATCTTGCCTGTCTTCCCTGGGATATTCATTTTGTTTTTGAGCCTGAAGCTTCAGCTTCCTTACAGCATTGTTCTTGGATGATTGTACTTTTCTTAGCCCTTACTTCTGCCAGATGGGTGACTGAGCTTCAAGCCCTTATGGCTGTTCCTCTTTTTTTAATTTTCCATAAGGACAGTGTGTCCCTTCGTACTAATCCTTATTTTATGCTCAAGGTGATGAATGAGTTGTCTCTTAATCAGTCTATTCATTTGCTCACTTTTTCCCTTCTCTGCAATATGCTTCTTCTTATTGTAACATTTGTTAATGTCTGTTATGTACTTCACAGATAAAGATTCTAGTTGTCTACTGATGTACTATGGTCTTCATCTGTAAATATGTTGTAAGTAATTGCTATGTTAAATTGTTAATCGCTATGTAATCCAATGTAACTACTGTCTGTTTATTTAAACTGCGGAGCTTTTCTCCCCAGGTCTCCGCTGAAAATGGACCTACGTCAAGTCGGACACTCCCGGTCAACAAATGTAAATAAATAAATAATAATAAATAAATGCTAATGCGAAGGTGCTGCACACCTTGAATGTGCATAGACATCTCAGATTTTATTTGGATAAGACTTAAGACTTTTTGTAAATCTGATCAGCAGTTTCTTTCCTTTCATCCTAGATCCTTAGGTTTGGCTGTTTCTGATTCCTAAGGCCATTTCTTTCTGTTACACCTTCCAGGGCAAGAGCCTTTCTTCTTCCAAGGCTCATTCTACAAGGGCTATGGCTTATTCTAATGTTTTTTTTCAAGGGTTTGGATACTAACTTTGTTCTTGAGGTAGGTACCTGTTCTTCTGTTCATACATTTACCAAGCACTTTAAGTTGGATGTGATTTCCAGAGCTAGAGCTGGCTTTGTTAGTGCCATTCTCCATGGGTTCATAAAGAGCTCAGCTGGTCCATCCTCTTCCCTGTGTTCTTCCTGAGTTTTTGCACTCTCCTTATTATAAAGAATACTGCAAAAGTGAAGTGGAAGGACATAGTGCAGTTGTGTAATATCTTGCCATAATAGCATATGTCCTTCTCTCACCTGTTAAGGTATTCACTCCCTTCCTCCTTCCCCCTGGTTCTTTCCTCGTCTGGATGTACTGGTACCTCTTTTCCTTGGACTGGCGTTCCTATTAGGGCTCTCAGTTCTGAGGATGGTATGGCCAGATGTCACCGTTGTGCCCTATGCTGTACACAGGGAGCATACGTGTGATGTATGGCTTACATTAAAGCAACCTAAAGGCTTTGGTATACTGTCCAGACATCCGGTCTCCCTTAGCAGGGGATCCCTATGGTAAAGAATACTGCAAAAGTGAAGAGAAGGACTTCTACCTTTATGGTAAGATCTTACACAACTGTACTTTCTAAGGAATAGGAGTCTGTGTGTCATATGTGCTTTACACCTTGCACATAGGACATGCGTCCAAAATAAAATGCCTGGAAGTTGTAAAGGCTTTAGTATACTGGCAGAGTATTAGACTGTTCTTAGGAGGATATCCCAAGATTAAAGAATATGGCAACCGTGAGAAGTAGGACATCTACTGTTATGCTAAAATCTAACACAACTATATTTTGTGTGATTGAGTTTTCTTGTTTCGTCAGACTGGATTTTGAATTTTGTTCCTCCTCAACATCACAAAGATATTTGAAAAGCAGTGACATTTTAGCAGATACCAGCCTTTCAATTTCACACACTGTTTCTCCTCAATATTGGCCCATTGCTTGACACACATTTAAAGTTCTCGTTTAACCAGCTAATATACCACAACACAAATGCCCACTTTCTTGGTTAACCACCAGCCTGGATAGATGACGTAAGAGTTTTAGTATTTGTAAGTGGAGGCTGTGGGAATCAAATGTAGTACTACAGAATGACACGTGTTTGCAGTGCATAGGTTCATTCTGCTGTGATGCACTCTTAACTCTCTCTCATATGTCCATGCTCTGTGCTGTATGTCATGAAATAAGTATCAGTGCAGCTGCAAACTATTGATGAATTTGTGTTGTGGAAAACCTTCCTCAGTTTTAAAAACTTCCTGGGGTAGACAAGATGCCTTCCAGTAGAGTTCTTCACAATCTCTGGTGATGTCTTTCAAAGAGCATATTTAATTGAACCTCTAAGATCCACTTTTTACTCACCAGTAATATTAAAATATGCCTAGAACTGCAGTACCCTTTTGCCTGGAGCACCAGCAAACTATCACTATTTACACACATACTCCTCTCCTGCCAAGTTACAGAATTGCCTATATTAATAAAAAAAAAGTCTGCCCAGCAAGGTAAGCAGATTTTACTTTTACCATTTAGAGAGAGAGAGAGAGAGACATTTTTTTTTATCATTTGATAATTTTGGCTGGAGCAATATACTTCACCCCTAAGATTAATACCTATTAAAAGTTACTTCAGTAGCATTAGACCAAGCAAAAAAAAAAAAAACCTCAGAGGTTTTATTACTTGAGTTCTTAAAATCTGTCAAGGTCTGACAGCCAAGCAGAAATATGTAATAACACAGGTGATCACAGCCTTAACTGTCTTATCTGAGACACCTTAGTAGGTGGAAACACTCAAGCATTTATGGTGACAGTCTTTGTACTCTACTGGATGGAAACCAGTTGAGCCCATTTTCAGAAGGGGCAGAGGGAGCAGCGTTCTGAGAATGTAGTGATAAAATTAATGGAATAACAATAAATATTTCACCATTCTTTCTCAGAGAATTAGAATAAAATCTCCAGAAGCAAAACACATTACTGCTGTCATGCAGAGATATGTCCGACTTTTTTAGTTCATGGTATACAGCTGTGCAGTCATAGTTTTTTGCTGTATTTTTACAATTCAGTTGTTATTCATTTTAAAACATTTTGTGTCCTGGGTAGGTGGACTGATCCAAAATAGACCTGTTTCAGCCAAAAAAAAAAAAATGGTATATATTGAAACAAAATGACAAGAGACTTTACAAATGGGAACTAGTCTCAGGGAAAGATGCACCATGTGTATAATAACAGCTTGTAGTACTATCAACTCTTATGTTATGTCACAGGAAGTCATTTAGATAAATTCTGAGACATTCTTTAAGAGACACTAAAAAGGTAGTGTAAGTGTAAAGAGAGCAGACATAACGTGTGGTGGTCTTCCATAACAAAGACCTTAGTACATTGAATGTCTTGCCAAAGCCACATAGTTTATGTGAAGGTATATTCTGTGAGAAATAAAGAAGATCTTAGAGTTAGCAAGTGATAGGAAAGGGTGACCTTGGCTAAGAAACTTTCAGATAGGTGTTCCTTGCAGAAAAGTAAAATGGTCTGCTGAGGAAGCCAGTTTAGTTTGTTGAGACAAATATACTGATGTATGATTATGATAAATAGGACATTAAAAAGAAAACAACATCTAATCTTTCTGGGAATATCGATAATCTAACCAGACTGAATCCTTCTGTTAGTAAGCAGTTGCTACTTGTCTGTGTTGTGATGGATTGCATTTACTGCCACATAACATAATTAATCACTTTCCATTATTGGTAGTTAGACATAACAAAATGCATAAGCTTGGCACATTCAGTATCTCATTCCAGTTATGCAAGGATACTGTTTGTTCACTGAACTAGGTAAGATGAATTGGCTGTCCATGTTTTCATGCCCTGCCTGATGCTGTCTGCATTTTAATGACCTCCCGGTTCACATGCAAAATTAATATCCTCCCATTACAAAGGGAAGAATTAAAGGAGACTACTGTATTAGGATAACAAAAGCCCTTGAAGCCAAACTACTATACCCACATTTCACTTGGGACATAAAAACATAAGACTGACAGCAGATAAGGACCACCTGGCCAGCATAGTCTACCCACAGTCCTGCCTTCTTGGTAATCCTGCAAGAGTAACAGTTGATTCTTTCTCACGATTTATAACACTTACTGTTATCTCATCTATGGAGCCTTGATTTATGTCACTGTTTTGATCTCATATCATCTTCATAAAGCCTCTTCTAGTCACCCACCACCATGTTTGTGCAAGTAATATCCATTTATTAACCAAGTAGACTCACTAGACACACAGTCCCTTTTCAGGGATGACCTGGGAGCAATGTCTGGTTATGTAACTTGCTCAAAGTCACACAGTAGGATGAGGGAATCAAACCTTGTATCACAGGAACTCCAGATCTCAACATTTATCTTTGTGCCAACTGCCAGATTACCTTCTACCACCCTGAGCCTTCCATCTTGCATTTTCTGTATCTGCTTTCGTATTCTCATACATCACTTTTTTTTTTTGAAGTATGAAACCTGTTTGTATGCTGCAGATTTCTCTGAAATGCATAAACCTCTTTTCTTTGTCTATGAATATTAAGATCTGCTTTCTTTTTGTATAGCTTATGGTGAAGGCTGTACATCACTGTTTCCCTTCTCTGACCTACTTCCATCAAGTATGTTATGGTGAAGACGATGTCTCCACAAATGTTACACAATACTCTAGGTGGTGTTCTACACATTGTTTATAATGAGGAATAGCAGGGTATTATTTCTTACTGGCAATGCCTCTTCGTATGCATCCCAGTATATCTCCTGTACTTGTTGTTCTGTCCTAGCCCTTCCTTACCTCAAGTTCCTTTCCATTTCTGTAGATCTGTTGCTTCATTTCCTGGGTTATTCCATACGTATTGTTTTACATCACCTTGCACTGAATGTAATGTGCAGTATTTAAACTATTCAGTATTGCCAAGTCCATTTTCCATCCGTTCAATACATTCCTGTGTCAGTAGTGGTATATGTCAGTGTGTCATCAACAAAAAGGCATATATTTTTTTCCAGACTTGCTATGGTACCATTTGTACTGTAACCTATAATAGCCTTTTGTTATCACCCTTCAACCTGCCAGAATTTACATTTACTGCTGTCTTCTATGTTATATTGCCTTGACTTTGGTTTAGCCATGCTACAAGGAATCTCTGAAAAATATGCCCAGTGTTCAATAATATCTTCTGTGGTACTCACATCAAACTCCATTTTAAAGTCAGCAGAGATATGTTTTGAGTACACAGTTCAGGCAAATGAACCACTAAAGCCCCTGATGGGCAAAAATCAGTAGACTAGTGCTTTTTGGATTGCTGCCTCCCTTAATGAATACATGGCTCATAACCATGCTTCCTTCTAGTCTGCTATCCTGATGAATCAGTCTAACAACTCTGCTAGATTTATTTGATGTAAGCTTTAAGTGAATTTCATTAAGCTCATCAAATCTCTGCTGCAGCAAAAACTAGCACTGTGAGTTAGCTAAGGAGAGTGTGCGTGTGCCTGGTTACTGCTGACTTCTATGTCCTCTGTAGAATCCACAGATGCTTTTATTTGCTAGAGACTACAGTACCAAATACTCATCAAATCCAGCCTGTACCTGTTCCAGTACACTGGAAAGTGTTATCGTCTGGTAAGAAGTTAATTTTGAAGCAGTAGCATAGCTAGGGCAGGGCAAAAGGAGCAACTGCCTCGTGTGAAAACTGTTAGGGAATGTGATTGGCCATCCATCATCACAATCGCTTTTGACTTGGTTAAACCAAAGTGCTGATTTTATTTTGCTGTTCACTTGAAGAGCTGGGGGGGTTACATATCAAGTGGCATCTGCAGGATCTACTACTTGGTTCTCTTCTTTTTAAGCTGTTGAATCAAAACTCTTTCATCTATTTAGCCTGTTGATTTACAGTCTGAGAATGTATAATCTTGGTTACCAGTTTAGTCAAGCTTTCTCACTTCATACTTCTGTACCCCCTCCCAAAAAAAAAAACAGTAAACATAATCATAGAATTTAAAATTTTAGGGCCTAAAATTTAGCAATCTGTGCTAATTTATATTAGAAACTAATTTTCTTTATGAAATCAAGAAATTTCAAAGTGTATCTCGTTAAAGATGCAAAATGATAGTCCTTTACTGAATTACTTAACCTTTCTTCCATAACCTTTACTTTACTGCTCTTTGGCTGGGATTCAGAAAAAAATCCCTGTGCTCATATAAATTGCATCCATTGAAAGGTGCAGTTTATATGATTGTTGGGAGTGTGATTCAGAGACATGTTTAGCTGCAATAAAGATGATGTCATTATTGGCCAATTTGCTTGCCTGTGAATCGTGTGCTTGCAGGACTTTCTGTAAATAGCACTTGTCAGCGATGTGTGTGTGTGTGTGTGTGTGTGTGTGTGTGTGTGTGTGTGTGTATGCATATGTGTGTACATATATATATATATATACACACACACACACACATATAAAGTGTGTGTGTGTGTGTGTGTGTGTGTGTATACATGCACACACACCTACGCTATCAGTCTCCTTCCTGACCCTGCACCCACCTGGGCAGACATGCATTCACACACTTATTTGAGGCCTGTCACACTTTTGTGTGCGCACACACATGTGCACACACTCACACCCCCACAACCACTACATCTCTGCTCATATATGACCTTACCTGCAATAGAGTCTCTACCATTGACTGTAATGCGGGACTTCGTTACAGCTGGTTGTGCTAAGTTAAGCAGCTGAAGGATCCTCAGAATCACCAGAATCCCTTCCTATAGGCATTTCTGGGAGATAGTACATGACTAATTAGCATAACCCCACAGAAAACCTTTAGTATGGGTAACAGCTGTGGAGGTGGCCCACTGCAGGGATTCTACTGACTGTCTAGAACAGGGGTGTCCAACCTTTTCAGTTGCAAGGGCCGCATTGAGTCAACAAAAATGGTGTGGGGCAAACAGCAGGTGAGGACCAAAAAAAAAAAAAAAGTCTCACATTAACTGAAGAGCAAAAAAAAAAAAAAAAAACACACACAGGTTTATGCGGACTAATGTGGCTGTATTGTAGGTTAATTTGAACAATAAATAAATTAATAAATGCATAATATTTGAATACAATAGATAACTACTTTGTTAAACTGCAGTTAAACAGAGGCCTTTAGTATAGTGCCTTTTTTTAGGCAAGGTTCAAATGACAAATTCACCACCTTAACAGGTACAAGCCAGCAAAATCTGAGGGTAATGCTACTCAGTGCTGGAAGTCTAAACCTCAAAATGCATTCATGCCTATCACATCGGACTACATGACTATGGGTAAGGGAGGAACTTGAGGTGTTTTGGTGTCCACGAGCTAAAAAAATTGCAGAGTTTCATCTGAGGATCAGATCCAAACCAAAAGGTTGAGGAAGAATGAAAATGGGCAACATAGACAGAGCGTTATGGTAAGTATATAACTTTTTACGAGTAAATGTTTTCCTTTAACAAAGTTAATAAACCCATTAAGCAGGTGAACCGTTGTCTCATTACTTTTGGCACTGAAGGGATGGTAGATAGCAAGGAGGAGCCACATTTACCTTTCTACTAAAATGCTTATATATAGCAATTCTACACCTAAATGCACTGTGTTTATGGCTGTGATATCTGCACTATTTTTTTCTAAACAGCCATTCAGAGTCCATAAATAAATGGTTATCTTTCTGCTTAATACATCCCTGTTATCTAACAGAAACCTGTTTCTAAGAGCAAAGACCTTGATGTCCTGTGATGTGAGGTGCCTAAATAAAATAAACATGGATTATGTTCTGTTTAGCCCTCATCCGTGCCATATAGCATTTATGAGAGTTCCTAACATGTCTCAGACCAGCACACAGCACTAAAACCTGAAATTCCACATTGCCCTGGTAGCAGAAGCTGGGGATTCTCAGGCAGGCAGCAGTCCTGTGCCCCTTTCAGTCCTACCCAGGATTTCCCCATGAGCTCAGCTGTTTGCAGCAAGAATCAGATGGTATAGAGCAGGCCAGTTGTTTGCCCACTGGGGGTGGCCTATACTCTTTCCCCCTAGTGCAGCACACCTCTCCTGCGGTGGTTCTTCCAAGTTCCACTATATAGCTTCCTTCTGAGAGTTTTCTTTTGCTTACAATGTAATTGCACACAGTAGTAATGGATCGATAGACTAAAGCTCCACAGAATAGACATGTAGTGCTCCTGCCAGGTGTCAGCCATGTGAACAGCTTAAATCTCCCTTCCCCCAGGGATGGGTGAGCAGCCAGCGGAGAGTGGTTGACTCAGAATGTGTTTAACCGAAGTCTTTTCTTTTAAGAAAAACTTAATACCCACTCCTCCATCTATCCACCACCAGAGAACATTAACCAAGCTATGCACATCTGTTGTCTAACATAAAAAAGAAGACACTGCTTCCGTCACAGAACTTTGACTGCAAGAAGAGAGTGATATTTATGTTCTGCTGTAGATGTTCAGTTACTGGGATTTTGCACATAACAGTATTTATTTCAGATTGTCACCACAAATTAGCTTTCCTTGATAAAGTATCCATTATTTCTAAATGTTAGCCATGGAAACTACATAATAACTTCTGTTTTAGCAAATGTTTTTCAGCACTTGTAACCTTTCTGTGCAAAATTGTAGCCATCAAGATTACTGTATACAGCAATTTTTATATTTAAATAAATATCACAACTGCAAGCAAATAAAATAAATAGTAAAATAATAAGAAAAAATCCAAGTAAATACTGTTTATTTTCATGGTACCTCAGCAAGCAACCTTTTTTTGGGTGGATAAAATCACACTGAAACAAGAGCCATATGTAGAAAGTAAACCTATTAAAACAGCAAACATACAAACCTGAATGAATCTCCTCTGAGAGCCAAGGAACAGTAGAAATCCATAGTTAATTAACTCAGCCGTATATATTAGATAAGTTATGTCAACCAGGAGCTAATGTATTATATTTAAGTATATAAAAAGACTCTATTATGACAACTGTTCCATATCCTTGCCAGATCTCAAATTAACATAACTTTTTCTGAAGTAGTGACTTTCAAACCAATAGGCTGACTATTACAATACAAAAGTGATCTTGAATGGGGCTAAAATTATATTAATTCCTAATATTTCTAATATATCCCTGCATTCTAACATTACACATACTTTGTATCTCCTCAGTATACAATAGTTTACAAGAACCAGAAATACTATAAACCACTCTGTCAGTGCAATAGTTATAGGTTCAAGCAACTGTAAACACGATGCCATTAATTTGCTTCAAATCAGAGAGGCAATGAAATGATAGCTAGCATTATCTATTACAAACTTCAGTGCCTGGAGATGTTAAAGGCTAGAAGAAATGAAGGGAGGAGATTTAAAATGACTATAAACCAATATATTCTCTAAGTTCTAATCCTAAGAAATCATGCATAACAGTAAATCTGAAGTAGGCAGACTTCATTCGTCTGCAACCTGTGGGTATCGGATCCGACCTCGGATCCGAGCCGGCAATTCAAAAGCTTAGGCTCCGAGCTCCTAGCTCCTCCCTCTTACCCATAACCCCTTGCCAAGCCCTGACTGACCTCAGATTTCGTTTGCCGCTTTTCAAGTAGCTACGGAATTCCAGAGCTCCTGGCGTTGGTGAAGATAAGAAAGAATTTTTTGACAGAAAAAGTTTTAAAAATCTTTATTTTTGTTGTTGATATAGTTAGTGTTGAGTGTGTTTAGGCTTTCCTCTCTCTTTTATTTAATTATTCTCGGGTTTTGCGTAGTTTGTTTGTGTGTGTTTTGTGTTAGGCCTTAGGGTTGTGATGTCTGAAGCCCATAAGGCTGTTTTCTCGAAATGTACCGAGTGTGGCCATAAGCTGTCCCCAGCGGATGGCCACACTGCAAGTCATCTTGGGGGTTGAACACCTGTCATCTGGTTGTACCATTTGTGCAGGGTTCAACCCCCGGGCTTTGAGGGAGCGGAGGTCGAAGCTGGTGCTGGCGGGTCTTTTACCTCCAGATACCGCTTCGGCCTCTGCCCCTTCCACTCAGCAACCTGTTGCTGTGGGTTCTCCCTCCGGCTGGGACTCAACCTCCCTCTAAGTTGCCGGAGGAAGGAATCCTCTAGGAGAGAGAGAAGAAGGAGAGGCACAGGAGAGGCACCACAAGCGGAGAGCGAAACTTCCAGTTCGGCTCCTCCATCTAAGCGGGCCTCCCCTGTGCCTTCTAGCTTTCCTCCTCCTCGGCTCCACTCCCTCGATTCTCTCCTGGACCCGAGGAGGAGGAGGCTAGCCCTTCTAGGAGGTCTCGAGGGCTCTCTAGGTCCGCCGGTGGCCTCCACCAGGTCAACATTTTCAATGAGTGAAGCTGATATGGACCGGATGATGAGGAAATTCATCCAGGCCCAAATGCAAATGGGAGTGCTCCTAGCCCCCATCCGGGAGGGCTTTGACCCCTTTTTTCGCCCCCTTGGCTCCTTCTCCGACCCATACCACGGGTTCGGAGCTGTCGGCGCCGGGCAGATTTGGATCCGGGGGTGGGTCGGATCTGATGGGTCGGCGCACTTCGGATCCGTCCCATCCCTTGAGTGCTTCGGTACCGGACCCGACCTCTCGGAGCCGAGGGCCGAGCCTCGGATCCGCGGGAGCTGGTGTGTCTTCGGCTCCGTCCAGGTCGGAGCGCACCGGTCTCTCGGATCCGACGGTTTCGGCTCCGACTCCGATCCGTGCGTCAGATCCGAGTGGGGGTCGGCTCTCGGGGCTTAGAGAAGCTGGCTCCCCCTCGGCTTTCGACGTAGTGGAAAGGGCACTGTTGAGGACATCCGGACCCCCGGTCCCTGCCACGGCTCCATCCCGCACTCCCTTGCAGTTGGGCCAGGCCCCCACCAGCCGGTCCCAGGGACAGCCCGCCTCGATGTCCCAAGTGGTTCCCTTGGAACATTCTACTGCTGAAGAGTACTCCTCGGACAGCCCCCCCGATGAAGTACCTCGGAAGCGTAAGTGCAAAAGGAGGCACATGGACTCCCCCGAGTCCGTCACTGAAGACACAGACTTGGATGAAGGGGAAGGCTCCCCTAGGTCACCCCCTGAGGACGTCTCATTTGGAGACATCATGGAGATGTTAAGGATCAGGGGGTGGTCTGCCCCAAGGCTTCTTCGGACGAGTCTGTGTTCTTGGAGGCATTCGAGGCGGCCCTTCTACCTCTAGGGTGTCTCCTCCTGCTGACCCCTGGTGGATCTTATTTCCATCAGGGCGTGGAAGGATCCGGACACCATTGAGCCTATCCCTAAGCGCCCGGACCGCATTCTTTCCCCTCCATCGGACCGCACCCACTGGAGTAAGGGCCCCCCAGTAGATGCCATGATGATGGCTGCAGCCACGAAGAGGGAATTGGCCCAGGAGAGTCCCTCCATGCATCCTCCGGGCAAGGAGTCCCGCTCGATGGATCGCATTGGGAAGCGAGTTTTTAGTTCAGCAACCTTCTCCTTGAGAGTGCTGAACTACATGGCACATGTCATTAGGATGCAGCGGGATCTGATTAAAGAATACGCTGCATCTCCCCCGGAGTCCATGTCGAGTGAGGATAAACAGGTATACTCCACCCGAATGGCCACTCTCAGATCGGTTTCCAATACATCTATGCGGCTGCTTTCTCATGCTACTGAGGGAGCCGCTAGAGCCAGCGGAGCAGGCCTAGTCATGAGGCGACAGGCCTGGCTCCGCCATTGTGATTTTGCAGAGCCCTTCAAGGCGACCTTCGCGAATGCCCTTTCGATGGTTCTGCCTTGTTTGGCAAGACTGTTCGAGACATTAGTCCAGAGCGAAAGGACGGAAAGACGCTGTCTGCCGTCGCAGTCCGCTTCTCAGCTCCCCAGAGGTCCTTCTCTAAGAACCAAAAGGGACAGAAGAAGATGTGGTTCCGGAAGTCGCAGCAGTCCCAACCTGCTCCGGATAACCAGTCCTTCCGTGGCAGAGGAGGATGGGGAGGTCGTCGTGCTAGAGGCAGGGGGGCTCCTGGCAACTTTGGGTCCAGAGAACCTTTCTCTGATAGACCCACGCAGCAGCCCTGAAGGGTTGCCCGGCTGTCCGTCTCTGGAGGCAGTCGGGGCGGTTTCGAGGCACCTGACTTCTTGGGAGTCCATAACAACAGACAGTTGGGTGCTTCGTGTCATATCCAGAGGATATTCAATTCCCCTTTTCAAGGTTCCCAAATCTCGCAGCCTCCCAGATGTTCCACCCGACCAAAGGGAGGCGGCAGCTGTCGAAATCGAACAGCTGCTAGAAAAAAGAGCTATCCATCGCGTCCCCCGAGATCAAACCGGATTAGGGTTTTACTCCAGGTTCTTTTTGGTGCTAAAGAAGACGGGGGACTTAAGACCAATCTTAGATCTTTCCCAGCTGAACCTGTCAGTAACCAAGCAAAAGTTCCGGATGGTCACCCTGCAATCTATACTTCCCCTCTTGAGGGAGAACGACTGGATGTGCTCCATCGACCTCAAGGACGCGTACTACCACATTCGGATGGACAGACGATCTAGGAGGTTTCTTCGCTTCCGGCTGGGAGCCAGTCATTATCAGTTCAGGGTCCTCCCCTTTGGTCTCACCTCAGCCCCAGGGTGTTTACCAAGGTGCTAGCGGTGGTAGCGGCCCACCTGAGGCTCCAGGGATTACAGGTCTTTCCGTACCTGGACGACTGGCTCCTGACAGCATCATCAAGGCATCTTCTGTGCTCAGCCAGGGATTACTTTCTTCAACTAGCACCAAGGCTGGGCATCACAATCAACTGGGAGAAATCTTTACTGAACCCCACACAAGTTATAGATTTCATAGGAGGAAGACTAAACACCAGATCAATGCGAGCCTTCCTCACCCCAGACCGTATTGCCAACCTGAAGTGTCATGTGACAGCGATCCTGCAACCATCTCCAACTGCAGCTTCGGTCCTGAGGGCCCTAGGTTCTATGGCGGCAGCTATTCCGCTTCTCATTCATGCTCGTTTACGCATGCGGGTTCTTCAATGGACCCTTCAGGTTCAGTGGTCCCCTCTTTGTTCCGCTCTAAACGCTCCGATTGCGGTCAGCAAGGCGTGCAGGGACTCCCTTCTTTGGTGGCTTCTTTCTCCGGAGCCCCTGGCAGGGAGACCTTTTTGCGCTGCATTTCCCCGAGCCACAGTGACCACGGACGCTTCTTGCCTCGGGTGGGGGGGGCATTCTGCGGGAAAGATTGTCCAAGGCACGTGGAATCCCACAGAGATGTCATTGCATATAAATGTCCTGGAAATGAGGGCGGTGCTCCTAGCATTGCAAGCACTTCACCACGTTCTTCCTTCAGGGACTATTGCGATACAGACAGACAACATGTCGGTAGTCTGGTATATCAACAAACAGGGAGGAACCAGGTCTTACCCCCTTTGTCGAGAGGCCATGAGAGTCTGGGAATGGGCAATTTCCACCAAACGCTTTCTGGTAGCAACGCACATTCCGGGAAAGTCCAACATCCTTGCGGACAAGCTCAGTCGCACCATCCTTTCTCCACACGAGTGGTCTCTCAATCCTCAAGTAGCGAAGAAGATTTTTGCTGTTTGGGGGCAACCCTGTTGCGATCTTTTTGCCTCTCCCTCAAACGCCAAATGCGACAATTTCTTCGCTCTGCTTCCCCCACCAGGGGAGTTCCCGAGAGATGCTCTGGTGCATGCTTGGCCTCCCGGTCTCCTTTATGCCTACCCTCCACTTCCTCTGATGCAGAGGCTTCTGCAGAAAGCCAACAGTTTGGGGAGCAGAATGATTCTCATTGCCCCGTTCTGGCCTCGACAACCTTGGTTCCCCTTCGTATGGTCTCACAAAATCAATCCACCCTGGATTCTGGATCCAATTCCGGATCTCATCTCCCACCCTCTGGGAATGTCAGTTCCCAATCTGCGGACCCTGAAGTTGACAGCTTGGCTGCTCCAGTTCCATCCTTAATTAGGACTCCCGGTATCTCATCACCGGTCAAGGCCATTTTAGTGGCAGCTCATAAACCTTCCACCAGGCAGGTTTATCGGAGTAAATGGAAGAGATTCTCTATTTGGGCAGTACAGAGAACTTTGGATCCTTTCTCGGCACCTATGTCAGCGGTGCTGGATTTTCTAACAGACCTCTTTCATCAAGGGGCTAGTTCTTCCAGGATTAAGGTACAATTGGCAGCTATCTCGCATTATCACATTGGTCATGACACAGCTCCTTATGACGGCGAAATTATGCAAAACATTTCTCAAAGGAGTTTTTTGTTGAGGCCTCCAGTCAAGGAGGTTGTACCACCTTGGGACTTGTCTTTAGTTCTGCAAGCCCTTACTGCTCCTCCCTTCGAGCCTGCAGCTTCTACTGATTTAAAGTACCTTTCCTGGAAGACTGCCTTCCTGGTAGCTATCACTTCAGCCAGAAGAGTGTCTGAGCTTCAGGCTCTATGCGTCAAGCCGCCTTACCTTTCTTTCTTCCCTGATAGGGTGTGCCTCAGGACCAATCCTTCTTTTCTTCCGAAGGTCTCTTCTGAATCCAATATTAACCAGTCAATCAATTTACCTGTGTTTTTTCCCAAGTACTCAAACAAAGGAGAATACAAATTGCATTCCTTGGATGTTCATAGACAATTACGTTTTTATATTAACAGAACAGCTGGTCACAGGAAATCAGATCAGCTGTTCGTCTCCTTTGCTAAATTTGCTCTGGGTAAAGCAGTATCTAAAGTCACACTATCTAAGTGGATTGCTAATTGTATTCTGCAGGCATATGACACTTCAGGTAGACCTGCTCCTCAGAGGGTTACGGCTTATTCTACTAGGGCAGTTTCCACGTCAGCCGCCTTTAAGTCCTGTGTATCATTGGATGATATCTGCGCGGCAGCTACTTGGGCCTCGCCTCATACTTTTATTTCTCATTACAAGGTGGATGTTGTTTCTAGAGGAAGAGCATCCTTTGGCTCAGCGGTGCTCCGAAACATCCTTCCATGACGGCCGCCCAAGATTCAGGTAGCTAGGAACTCTGTCCCACAGGTTGCAGACGAATGAAGTCTGCCTACTTCAGATTTAGAAGTTATGTACTCACCATAACGTTCCATCTGAGTAGGTGACTTCATTCGGATGCAACCATCCCCCCCCTCCATCCCCCTGACCTTTATAGAGCGAGTATTTATGCTGTTTTAGTGTACTGTTGTCAGTATTTTGAGGCAAACTCAATCTGAGGTCAGTCAGGGCTTGGCAAGGGGTTATGGGTAAGAGGGAGGAGCTAGGAGCTCGGAGCCTAAGCTTTTGAATTGCCGGCTCGGATCCGAGGTCGGATCCGATACCCACAGGTTGCATCCGAATGAAGTCACCTACTCAGATGGAACGTTATGGTGAGTACATAACTTCTAATTCATGTGCATCATGGTCAACCAACAAAATATTCCAGGACTTTATAGTGAGTGATGTACGTGATGTAACTCAAATAATTTTCCTTACCTAGCTAGTTCTAAGGGAGCAAAATACTTAACTTACCTTTGTTGTAGTGTAGTCTGTGTGTACACAACGAAATTAATTAAAATAATAAAATAAATCCTCTCTCTACGGCGCTACGATCTCGCTCCTTCCTGCAGCTTTTCTTTACCAGTAGTAATATAAAAGCCGAGCGGTGTTTTCATGCATACCAGCGGAAAGACGCTGGTATGAAAAAAACGTAAAAAAAAAGAAAGTTGGTGCATGCGCAGAACAGCAAAACTACGCGGACGTGTAAACACACGGAAAAAAAGTGAAATTAAATTTAAATTTAAGGGTCGCGGGCCGCATGGAAGAGCTCTGAGGGCCGCGGGTTGGACACTCCTGGTCTAGAATCTCTGCATTTGGGCTGTCTGTGAATCAGAAAGGCCAGTGTTTGTCTGCTTGCGTTAGGGTTCAACTTCCAGTAACCCTTTCTGAATCCCAGCTATCTTGTCATAATTCAGATTAGCAGCCCTAATCTTGTGCCTCTCTCTTCAAACCACTGTTAAACAGTACATTGATGTGTTTTTCTTGTCCGACTTTACATTTCCTCCTTATTCCTGATATTCTTCTTTTACCTGCTCTTCCTTTCACTTCTGTTTCACTTTTATTTTCAGTGTTCTTTTCCCTTCCTTAGTCAGCCCTTAATAGTGTCAGTGTATTATTCTGGCTGGTGTTTTTTCCCCCTGGGTTGATGGCTCCTGACACAGCTTTCCCCCATTAAGTCTAGTTGCACCTAAAAAGAAAAAAGCTCAACAAAAAAAACATGCTTTAGCCTGCGATTTGTGAATCAGCTGTTGCCTTAAGCTGGCCTGCAGACCATTTACCTTTTTCCCTGTCACCATCTTATATGAGCCCACAGCCCTGCGATACATTTGTCAGATGCATCTTCTAGGCTCTTCCAGTACCTTGTTCATGCATGAGAGAACCAAACCCTGTAGATGCAGGAGATGTGTGGGATAAGACACCCTTTGCCAGACATAATACTCTGTCCCCAGATATTTTGTCCAGTAGTGTAGTACACAGTAAAAAGAAAGAGAAACTCCACCACACTGCAGACAGTCAGATTACCATGTATAGGGCTGATGTGGTTTCTTTAGTTGAGTGTTTTACTCAACTAAATTTGGAGACTATGCTCCTGTTCAAAAGAATTACAGGACTACCTTCTTTAGAGATCAGTCTATGGCTGTAGATGTTGATGGGCACTGTGATGCAGACAATAGTGAACAACTCTATCTGTCCAGTATGATCCCTCTGAATGTGGACAGGTTCAAAAACCCAAGGAGGTGCTCACCATTCCACAGGTTCTAGCTAGGTTTAGAGATGTATTTAAATGGAAGCAATCCTGGAGCTGCATCAGAGATTGGCGAAGTTTATAATCTTAAGGATGAGATTCCATATATTTTGTATGTTACTCCTGTGATACCAGCCTTAGAAGAAGCAAATAAAATTGGAGTTAAAATACTTTGGGCTAGTGAATTAGTTCCAAAAAAAGCAATGAGGATGCTTATTTTGTGTTTATGGTTTAGATTACTTTGCTCCATCTTTGCCTGCTGAACAGAGGCAGCTTTAAGAAATGTCTTGGAAGGTACAGATGCAATTTTTTGAAATACTGCCACTTTTGTTGTATTAAGAAGTTGTGCTTAGTTATATAACCAGATTTTTTCTGAGGATTTAAAAAATGAGATTTTGAATGCTCCATGGAGTTTTGATTTTGTTATAACAACCAAAACAAAATGACCAGTGAAAAATGTTTTTAAACTTTAAGAAGAGAATTGAATAATTGTTGTAACTTAATTGCTAATTGATTAATAGAAATTGTATAAATAAGATGTCTTTTAACAAAGAAAGCTTTTACTCTGTAAAGGCTATGGCCGAGGCGCTAAGAGAAGTGTGTTCTTTGATTAAAAGTGTATTTGGAAAGTAGAGCTGTTTTTCACTGGTCATTTTGTTTTGGTTGTTATAGCAATTTATCAGTTCAATAAGGAGTGGTTACATTAATTAAGTTTTGATTTTGTGTTTAATCCTGCTGATACCCAGATTCTCAACTAATGGGATGATAGAAGTAAATCGATGCATGGGGTGTCTAGAGTGTTCCATATTTCCAGGTTCTCCCCTGTCAAGGCATCCAACTTCAAAGGGCAGAACAAACAAAATTCCCAGCCTAACAAGTCAAAGTCACAAGAGGAAATGGCAGGAGGATAATGCTTGTAAACCAAATAAAATTGTTTCTTCTTAAAAAGGAACAGTCCCCTGTTAAATGACTATGCAGAGACTCGTATGTCCTGACCCTTCCTCCTGTCCCTCCTTCCATCCCCCACCCCCCACATGCTTTTGCTCAACCCAGCAACATGGCCAAAAATTGTCTCAGACAAATGGGTGCTGAGAATAATTAAAATGAGATACTTGTGGCAGTGTATAGAAAATTCTTATCCCCCTACACCTGCCAGTCCATTCACATCTCTTCACTTCAGTACTCCTTCACACGTTACAAGCAAGGTTATAGAACTAGTTCCTGCACCACAAAAAGGAAAAAGATTTTACTCCACATTCTTTTTGGTACCCAAAATGTATCCATCATGGAGACCAGTGTTAAATCCATCTTACCTAAATACCTTTCTGCAGATACCCAGCTTTAAAATGCTCAGCCTGCAGATGGTTCCACCCCTTCTTCTGGACCATTGTTTCCTGGTGACATCAAATCTAAAGTATGCTTATCACATTCCAGTTGTTCCCAACCTCAGAAAATGTCTGTGATTTACTGTGTCTGGCTCACATTATCAGTTTTCTGCATTACCCTTTGACGGGTGCATCCCTACTGCTGGGCCTCGAGTATTCATGAAATGCCTATCTCCAGTGGTTGTTTACTGCAGAACCCAGGGCAACCACATTTTTCCTTATTTAGACAACTTGCTGATCTGTGCAGAGACTGTTTCCAGGTGTTTAAAAATTACACAAGCTCTCAACCATTCTAGCTCACCTGGGCGTCAAGTTGAACCTATAAAACTCTTGCTTCACATCCTCTTAAAGAATAGTCTTCGTAGGAGATATGATAGACATAGAAATAAGATTTTTAATTCTATCATAAAACAAAGTCCTGACCTATTAGAACATTTTTTAGGGATTTCTCCCTTCAAGAAGCTGATTCCATATGAGAGTTTCTCACAATTCTAAATCTCTCAGCATCAGTGATTCTCATGATACCACTGGCAAGACTCCATCCGAGTACTTTGGGGGGGGGGGGGTTGGTCCCAGCACCTGCATATTTTGGAGAACCAGGTACCAGTGCTGGAATTTGTGAAATGAGAGTTACAGTGGTGCAGGGATCAGATGTTTCTCAATCTAGCCTTACCCTCCTCCAGAGGGACCACAGTTTGTTTGTATTTGTTTTCTGGGGTAAAGCACTGATCTCCATGGACCTTTTTCAGACTCTGCCCAGGAGTGGTGTCTGATTAAGTGACTTGCTTAGAGTCACATAGTTAAGCAATGGAAGCTGAGGAGATTAAACTTTGTACCCCTAGACCACAGGAAACAGCTTGTTAACATCTCCTTAATTAGTTCAGTCAGTTCATTTTGCATGGGGTTGTCCAAGGAAGTGCATGCAAGGAGAGAGAGATCCTTTATATATTACAAAGCATATAAATGCCAAATGTTGGAACTGTTTCAGTCCTTAAAAGTTTTTAACTGTGTATGGCCTTCAGGTCCCAGGCAGCTGCAGTGGTGCAGCGGTTAGCGTTGCCACCTCACAGCAAGAGGTTCTCTGGTTCGATCCTCGGCTGGGGTGCCTTCTTTGCGGAGTCTGCATGTCCTCCCTGTGGTCGCGTGGGTTTCCTCACATATCCCAAAGACATGCTGTAGGTGGATTGGACACTCTAAATTGGCCCTAGGCGTGAGTGCGTGCATATGCCTTCTGTGGAAGGTTAGGCGCAGGGCTGGCAACTGGACACTGTAAAACTCCACTGCCAATCATGAGTGGACAGGTGATCCGCTGTGGCAACCCCTAACCGGGAAAAGCCAAAAGAAAAAGATGGTCCTCAGGTCCCATTTTAGTCATCACAGATAACACCACAGTCATGTAGTACCTGAACAAACAAGGAGATCAAGGTCATACCTTCTTGGCCAGTTGGCAGCGATGGTCTGAAAGCTGTTCTTAAAGCAATCTCTGAAACTTCAGGCCTCTTACATTCCGTCAGAATAAAATACAGAGGCAGTCTAAGCAAATCTGGACAGATACTCATGAGTGGAAACTCAGGACATGGGTCTTCCAGGATTTGGTCCAGATGTAGGAAATACCTCATAGATCTGTTTGCCTTCTTTCAAAATAGATGGTGGGAAAAATTCTGTTTGAGACATCCTTGCAGCCATAGTTGGAAGACTGAAGTATTCTTGTTCCTATGGATGGGAATTCTTTATGCATTTCCACCCTTTCCAAGATGCTTACCAGAGATCATTGTGGTAACCCCCTTTTGACCAAGGGAAAGTTGGTTCTCCCTTTTAATGGAATTGGCCAAGGGCAATTACCACAAGCTTCCTCACACTTTGGATTTGTAGCCACAGTGCCTGGGGTGGCTGGTGCACCTCTGAATAATTCTGTCTTGATACCTTTTAGGCACTTGATCCACAAGGATATGCCACAGGCATTGAAGGAGGCAAAAAAAAATGCAACTAGAAAATCTTATGTTCACAAATGTACGAAGTTTTCTAGGTGGTGTCTAACCATTAACAGAGGGCCCAGTATGGCATCTACCTCTCTGTTTTTAAAATATTTGTGTGAGCTACTCATCAATCGCTTATCTTATGCATCTCTGCATCTTGTGGCCATTTCAGTTGGTTTGCCCATGAATCCCCCTCTTTCATCTCTCTCTGTGGTCAAAAACAGGAGTGTTGCACTTGAGATCCCCTCGAAAGCAAATTCTTCCTCCTTGGAATCTCAAGTTTGTTCTTGAAAAATTGACCTAATTTCCTCTTGAACTGGCCTTTCAGGTGGATTTAAAGTTAATCACTTGGAAAACTGCTCTGCTTACTGCTCTGACATCTGCAAGGTGAGTCTCTGAGCTGCAAGCTCTCATGCTGGGCCAACCTTTTCTGGTTTTCCACAAGGGCAGGGTTGTTTCCTGCACAAATGTATCTTTCATTCCAAAAGTTGTTTCTGAATTTACCCTGAATCAAGCTATCAGTCTCCCATTATGTTTCTGTAAACTAGAAACTAGGGAGAGAAGATTCTGCACATCTTGTACTTGCACAGGCAGCTCTGGTGCTATCTTGACAGAACTAAGTCCTTTAGAAAAGCTGAGCATTTTTTTTATCTTCCTACTTTGGGGCTAGGAAAGCTCAACCTGTGTCTAAGCAAATGATTGATTATTGGTTGTCCTATAATATTGTTTTAAGTTACTCCCACCATGGCATATGTAATCCATGCAAAATGAAGGCACGTTCCACTAGAGCCTTAACCTCTTTGGTGGCATTTTGGAAAGTGGTGGACTCTAGAAGAAATTTAGAGGCAGAAACCTGGGTCTTCTGTTTGTATCTTTACAAAGCACAACAAACTGGATCCTTTCATAGGTTCCATAGCAGGCTTTGTGAGGACCATTCTCCAAGGACTCCTGAATCCTTATCCTTCGTCCTCCCAGGTAGAGTATGGTTTTGGAATCTACCCATATGCCACTGAAGCAGTGTGAATGATGAACATAGTACAGTGTTTCAAGTCCTTCTTACCTGTAACAGTAGATGTTCGAATTTCACGCTGCTTCAATGGCTGCACCCTCCCCAATATCTCATTTGTAGTTCGATAATATCCAACCTTGTTGTGTTGTTGGATGTTGGTTGGGTTTAGCTGTTTGTGTTTGTTTTTTGGCTGCGAATTGGTGTTTCAGGCAATTCTGTTTTTTCAGTACTTTATTTCTACTCAGCAGTAAAAGCCTGAACAACTGATCCCTTGTGATAGGGGTTAGGCTTCCCCTGGTGGGAGGGGCATAGCCAATCTCCTATCACAGGAAGTTAGAGGTAATTCCTAATCCTGAAAAGCTGCCAGTATGGGTTTGTGTAGGCACATAGCCCATATGTCACTGAAGCTTTGTGAAATTTGAATATATATTATTACAAGTAAGCAGAACTTGCTCTACTATAATTTTCATATGTGGTAATACTTGTAGTCATATGCTGTCTGTATCATTTTTGTATTGACAAGGGGTATTTGTGTCCATTTAATATTAGTAGATGCACATAAATATTTTGTGCAAAAATAAATAAATGACTTGAGTTTTTCAAAAGTCTGAGTGGTGTTGAACTGTCACCGTGACTGAGAGTGCCTTTAATGCCACTGTAGCAGATAAATCAACATATTTAGGGAGAATGCAACTAAATTGTGAATCGAGCAGTACTGAAGACTCAAGGGTAATGACTTAATGACTTAATGTATTGAGTTGTACAGCCTACAACTTGTATGAGTGTCTGAGAATATTATAGATCCTACAAGAAACATGTCCTAAAAATATTTTACAGTTTTTTTTAGTACAATGCATGGCACAGATCTTAGTGTCACTTTATTCCAAAGCTGGTGGCCCTAGCTGAATATTTTAGATTTCATTAATGAAATAAAAAGTAAGGCAAAGCGGTTTCTGTGACAAAGTAGCACTAGTTTCAAGCAAGACTGATATCTTTAGAGATGTGCTAGTTTGCAGGGCACAGCAGAAGAAGAAATGTAAACCTTTACTACTGAAATAAGATTTAACCAGAGTCAGAATTTTTCAGATCACGATGCTATGGATGAGCGGCAAGAATAAGAGAATTGTACTCTTAGCAAAGCAGTAGAGCAACATGTATTCATTGTAGGAAGGTCTGGTATTATAAGAAAGGTCATGCTGACAGTGTAATTGACTTGGTTGTGTTGTGAAATGCAAAAAGAATATGCTTAAGACTGTTGTAGAATATAAGGTAGGTAGCCCAGAATGCATGTCGAAACTTGAATTTGTGATGGATGATGAATAGGAACCAAGGTGTTCATTATGTGGAAGCACGTAAACTGATACTGTGAAACATGGGATTAATTTACTTCTCTCAGGACCTGTGTGTAGATGTGAAGCCTGAGATGTCCATTATTCCTGTAGTTTTCTAAAGCCAGATTTGTAACACACACACCTTACAAAACAAAAATAAAATTTTAGAATTTATTGAAATTTTAAAATTTAAAGGGTTGATTGTCATTGCTGTTCTAGTCTCTTTCTTAGAGCCAATATTAGTTTTCTAAGGACTGATCTGTCAGGTTGGCATCAAGAGGAAATTTTCTACTTTATCTTTTTCATTGTCAAGGAGAAAGCAGAAACTATTCTGGCAAGTAGGGAAGGGGGCAAGATGGAGAATAGGGCCAGTCCATTACAGGACTTAATGCCAATTACCACGCAATGGCCACTGAAAAAGTGCTCCAAAAATATTCATGGTTACTAAATGGTACAAAAATGAAGGCTTTAGCTTTTCAAAGTGATTAAGTACAAAAAGAAATTCAGCAGCACATTTACTATATTGTCCTTCCAAAGAGCCCTACAAGCATGAAAAAAAATGTAATATTAAGCAAAAGACTGCCTCAGCATATAAACAAAAATGGAAGCTAAGGCTGGCACATTCAGTCCACAGAACACGAATCTGGAAGAATCAAAATAAAGGTTTTATGACTTCAAGGCATTCATAGAGAAACTTAGGCAATACTAAATTGTTAGTAGCATTTGAAATTTGTATACAATATTTACAGTAGTCATCAGTCATGGTTTTCACCCATCTTTTAACACTAACATAGCTATCCATTCATCTGTGGAAACAGCCACAGTGTAGACAATCTATGGTGATTATTGCTTGCATCCATTCCATCCACTCGTCTTTCTAAGCTGGATCTGGCAAGTAATACATTTGAAAATTTGTTTATTATCACATTACTCTGAATTCACTTTAGTATGCCAGGACTGATTTTAAATTTAGTGTTTATGACAGCCAGTTTTGGAACAGTGTCATTTAACTTCTACAAAGATGTTTGTAATATTTGGGCACACATACTGAAAAGTTCTGAAAAATCTGTAAAATAGCTTCAGGACAGGTATTTTGTCCTGTAAGAGTATTACCTTCATTGCTCACCAGAAATTGAAACCTTCAGCTCCCACAGCTTTTGCGGAACCGAAGGTGGATGCCAGAAAACTTACAGAACTGTCTCCCTTGGTTCTGGTAGTTGTTACTACATTGCCACCTCACGTTTTGGTACCGTCCACCTTTGTGCCAACCATTGATATCACCTCCCCATCCTCTGGGCCTGTTATGGTGCTGACACTGTTTTTGGACCCAGTTCTCTCCCTGGCACCTATAGCCCAGGAACCATGGTTTCTTTCAGTTCCTAGAATTACGTATTCCCCTTTGATAGACCATTTTTGTGGGGCAACTGCCAAGTCCCTTTTTGGAGAGGCCAGAACCTCCTTCAGCCTTTTTCTGTATGTTCCTCTAGGAGTCTGATGAAAGTCGACGTTGTGAAGTTGGTGAACCAGCTCCTCATGGCGAGGGATCTTTCCACTTCTTCCCAGGCTTCACTCCCTTCTGGAGATGGGCACTTTTCTCCAAGGACTTCACCAGGCATTCCTCCTCTAACCACTGTGGCTTTAGCGACCTCTGCTGCGATTTCCCTGACTCCGGCTGTCCTGTTGCCCACAGCTCTCATGTCTTTGGCCCCAGTCTCAGCCCTGAGTTTATCCATTTCTTTGGAACTGATGGATTACTGGGGTCATAGCTCCATGACGCCGTTTGTGTGCACTTCCTCAGCTTTGACCTTGATGGCAGTTTCCTCAGAGCAAGGTGGGACCGCGGTTCTCTGATTGTTGTTCCCTGTTCTGGGATCCCATCCTTCAGGGGGACCTGTCTTTCAAGTTATGGAGATGGCCTTGGCCTTTGCAGGCTCCCAGCTGTTTTTTTGTTTTCCCCATCGGAGCATTTTCCCAGGACCCCTTCTGGTCCAGAGTTCCACCAACCTCCATGCCAAGACAATGAGCACTGCAGCTGCAGGACACCCCTGTACAGGGCCCCACCTCTTCCAAATCCTCCACAGAAGCTCTCACTGAGGAGGTGCCTTGGCAGAGGTTGTGTAAGAAGAAACATCTTGATTCCCCAGAAGAATGTCACAGAAGACATGGACTTCGATGATGGGGAGGGTTCCCCCAGATCATCCCCAGAAGATGTCTCCTTTGGAGACATTCTTGAAATATTAAAACAGAGGGGTGGCTGGAAGTCCCAAGACTCATCTTCAGAGGAGTCTGTTTACCTGCAAGCCTTCGGTTCTCACCCATCTACCTCTTGGGTGACCCAACCGGCTGATCTTATTAAACTGATAGCCCAGCGGGCATGGAAGGCTCCTGACTCCACAAAACCAATCCCCAGGAGACCAGATAAAATTCTTTCAGCTCCAGAGGACCATCAGCACTGGGCCAAAGATTTAGTAGTGGATGCCGTGGTGGTTGCGGCAGCAATCAAGAAAGAAATGGCAGAAGAAAGTTCCACTGTTCATCCCCCTAACTGGGAGTCTAGAGCGGTGGACAGATTTGGGAAGTGGATCTATGCTTTCTTTGATCTTTGTCTTGTAGTCTTTGAACTTCACGGCACATTTCACTAGACCTCAGAGGAATCTGATCAAGGAGCTCTCAGATACCCTTGCAAGAACTGTGCCCGATGAGGTAAGCTTGCCACCCTGGAGTCTATTTCTAACTCATCCATGAGGTTTATTGCACATGCAGCCGAAAGGACAACTGTGGGAGAGGGTTCAGGCACAGCCATGAGGGGACATGTCTGGATCTGCTTGTGTGAGTTTACAGAGGCATTCAAGTCTCCGTTCATCAATGCTCCATTTGACGGAACTTCCCTTTTTACCCCAAAATTAAAGATACATTAGCCAGGTGTGAAAAGGATGTAAAAACCTTGTCTGCTGTGGGCGTACGTTTTTCCCCTCCTCAACGCTCCTATTCCAGGAACCGGAGAAGCAGGACAATGTGGTTCAAGAAGACCCAAGGGCCTTTCCAGGGCACACGTGGCAGTAACTCCCCCCCCCCCAGGGCAGAGGGGGGAGTTCTAATGGAAGATGCCGACCAAGCAGCAGAGGTGGCCTGCACATTCAGGGTTCCAGGGATTCCTTCTCAGGGAAACCCCGATTGCTTGCCTATGGAGGCAGTTGGGGGAAGACTGTCCTTGCACCCACTAGCCTGGCAAACGATAACCACAGATGCTTGGGTGCCAAGGATCATTACTAGAAGGGTTACTATATTCCATTTGACATTACCCCAAAACTAGGAAGAAAGATCCCTGATGTTCCACCCAATCAGAGGGGTCAGGCATCTCTGGAAATTCAAAAGCTGCTAGAAAAGAGTCATCCAAGAAGTCCCGTCAGACCATATAGGATCTGGATTCTGCTCAAGGTTCTTTTTGGTGCCAAAAAAGACAGGGGACTGGAGACCAATTTTGGATCTCAGCATTCTGAACATGTTTGTTCAACAGACAAAATTCTGGTTGGTCACTGTTCAGTCTGTTCTTTCCTTCTTAGGGAAAGATGATTAGATGTGTTTTGTAGACCTCCAGGATGCGTTATTACCACATATAAATGCTCCAAGAGGTTCCTCTGCTTCCAGCTGGGAGCCAGTCATTATCAGTTTTGAGCTTGCCCTTCTGTCTTACCACAGCACCCCGGGTGTTTGCCAAATGTATGTAGGATTGCCACCTTTCGTTGTGGCTAAAACCGGAGTAAAGCCACACCCATCACATCACGAGTAACCCTGCCCACCTCACCCCCTCTCCTGACCATATTCCACCCATTTTGTGATGTCATGATGACATCACATGATAGGGAATGCCCTCTTTTTCCATTCCTGCTGCCTGTTTTCGGCTGATTTACTATGCTTTAATGTAAAAAAGCATAGTAAATCAGATGATTTATAAACTCCGATAAGTCTGTTTCCTTTTTTGAAACAGAATACCGGAGTTTGTAAAGTGTTTTCCGGACTACTGGAGAATCAGTTTGATTTCTGGATAGTCTGGAAAAAAAACGGAGGGGTGGCTACCCTAAATGTATGGCAGCAGTAGCAGCTCACCTGAGACTGCACAGATGCTGAGTGTTTCCATATTTGGATGACTGGCTCCTTAACTGATCCCACCAGGCATCTACTCAAACAGACAAGAGATTTCACCCTAAGCATTTGCTCTCATCTAGGTGTAACGGTGAATCTCGTCAAATCTCAGCTTAGCCCAGCCCAACAGTTGGAATTCATAGAGCCTGTCTAACTACAACTTCTTACATAACCACCCTTCCTATTCACAGACTGCAGAAAATAAGATCACAGGTAGACATTATTCTCTCCAATGACAATGTTCCTGCTTTACTAGTTCTACAGGCTCTGGGTTCCATGGTGGCAGCCATTACTTTAGTATTGCTAGCAAGGTTCCACATGAGAATCCTACTGTGGCCTCTATTCTTTTGGACTGACCGTTTGTTTCTCCTCACCCCCAGGTGTGACCACGGATGCCTCCCAGATCAGGTGGGAGGGCATTTTCAGAGAAGGACTGTCCAAGGCACTTGGTCCCCAATAGAAGCCAATCTCCCTTTCAATTTTCTGGAACTGAGGGCAGTGCTGTTAGCATTGCAAGCCTTTCAAACTGTCTTCCCTGTAGGAACAATTGCAGTTCAGTTAGACAACATGTCAGCAGTCTGGTACATCAACAAGCAAGGTGGAACCAAGTCTTACCACCTTTGTCAAGAAGTCCTCAGAGTGTGGCAGTGGGTGATTTCTTCAAACCGCTTTCTAGTAGCAACAGATATCCCAGAGATCTAGAATGTGATAGTAGACAAATTGAGCAGATGCATCCTCCTGCCTCATGAGTGGTCTCACAATTCCAGAGTGGCAAAGGAGATTTTCCTTAGAATGTGATAGTAGACAAATTGAGCAGATGCATCTTCCTGCCTCATGAGTGGTCTCACAATTCCAGAGTGGCAAAGGAGATTTTCCTCTGCTGGGGCCAGCCTTGCTACAACCTATTTGCATCCCCCAGAACAACAAGTGCAGCAGCTACTTTGCCCTAATCCCCCTCAGGGGAGTCCCTGAGAGATGCTGTCCTTCACGATTGGCCCTCTGGACTACTCTATGCCTTCCCCCAATTCCTCTAATACCCCTTTTCTTGAAGAAGACCACAAGTGTGAAGAGCAAAGTGTTTTTCATTGCCCTATTTTGGCCTTGGCAAGTATGGTACCCCTTTCTTTGGCCTTATCTACTTCACCATCCCTTGACCCAGATCCAGATCTCCTGTCCCATCCTAAGGGACTAGTTCATCCCAACCTGAAAAACCTCAAGCTTTACAGCTTGGTTGCTCCAGTTTCATTGACTGCCAGGCAAAATAACTTATCCTCCCCAGTTTGAAACATTTTGCTAGTTTCCCATAAACGTTCCAGAAGGAAACTCTACCTCAACAAATGGAAAACATTTTCCATATGGGCATGCGATAATAAACGTGATCCTTTCTCTGCACCAGCTGAAGAGGTTTTGCAATTTTTTGTCTACACTGTACGAACAAAGAGCTTCTTCTTCTACCATCAGAGTTCAACTTGCTGCTATTTCTAATTTCCATAATGGTTTTGAAGGGCAATCCCTAATTTCACATAAGCTGTGCAAGGATTTTCTAAGGGGAACATTAAGGCTAAAGCCTACTTATAGGGAACCCCTTGTCCCCTGGGATCTCACTATAGTTTTGCAATCCCTGGTCCAATCCCCGTTTGAGCTGGCGGTTACCTGTGATTTGAAATTTCTTTCACGGGAAGACTATTTTGTTAGTAGCTATTACATCTGCTAGGAGGATTTCAGAGATTCATGCGTTATCTTCAAAATCTCCATATTTGATTTTTCATAAAGACGGGATATTGCTTTGAACCAATCCATCCTGTCTTCCAAAGGTCATATCTGAGACCAGCTTTAATCAGTCCATTGAATTGCCAATGTTCTTCCCTAATTTTTCCAACAAGGAAGAATACTGCTTACGTCTATTGGATGTTCACAGACAGTTGTGTTTTTATCTCGGCAGAACTAAAGATTTCAGAAAGTCGGACCAGTTATTTGTTTCCTTTTCAGGTCTTTCTATGGGTAAATCAGTGTCTAAGGGTATATTGTCTAAGTGGTTAAGAGAATGCATTTCCTTTGTCTACAACAAGAAATACCTCAAATTGGCATCCCCTGTTAGAGCACACTCCACAAGAACTCTAGCCACGTCTGCTGTTTTTTAATCCCAAGGCTTCCATGGAGGACATGTGCAGCCACAACATGGGCTTGTCCACATAACTTTATTACTCATTACAAAGTGGATCTGATATCTAGGGGAAGAGCATCATTTGATAATATGGGGCTCAGGAATATCCTTCCATAAGGCCTCCCAAGATGTAAGGTAGCTGGGAATTCTGTCCCATAGGTCAAGGATAAAAGAAGATTGATAAAATCAGAAAAGAAGTTATGTACTCACCATAACATTTTATCTGTGTTGTCTATCTTAATTTTTCCTTGACACCCTGCCCTCTTTCTCCCTCCTTCAGACTCCTTCAGGAATGGACCCTAGTCCTGTCTATTTGTTTCCTCCATATATGACCACAGACATAGCCTCTATAATGATTATAGCGTTATCTTTTCCTAGTCTTTCATTATAGATGCAAACTCAATCTGTGGTAATTTAGAGAGAGGCGTTCTGGGTAGGAACTTGGCTCAGGATTTTTTGTTCACGTGAGCTGTTGTAATGGCCGAGATGGTTCAAAGACTTGGAACCGAGTTCCCATAGGTCAAGGATAAATGAAGATCGACAACACAGATGGAGTGTTATGGTGAGCACATAACTTTTTTTTTTATATAGTATGTCTCATTTGTTATTATTTAAACTGCAAATATATTTTGTTTTTATTTTTGAAGATTGTAAAATTATTGTTCTTAAAATATTTTGTAATAATTTGGAGCTTTACTCCCCGGGCTGCCACTGAAAATGGGCTTCTACCCAGTCGGACTTTCCTGGTAATCAATGTCTATAAATAAACAAAAATGTGTATATAAAGAATAAACCAATGCAACATAAATTTAATACTTCATTTTTCAATTTACTATTGAAATTATTAACGTTGTTAAATGTGGTTTTCTATTAACTTCAAACAGTATCTGCCAAAGATTTTCCCAAGGGTCTAACAGAGATTCATTATCATCAAATCTAGGTCCAGTTATATTTTAAGGCATTAATAATAATATGATGTTTCTTTATGGCATAAATCTGTTCATATCATGTGATTATATTAAGTTTAGTTATGGTACACCCAATATAAAAAAGTGCATTTAGTGCTCTTGGGTAAATATACAATATAAGTTGTCAGAAATTCAATGCAGGCAGTCATTTTTTAGACTTGACATTTACAATTTATTGCAGGAAAATATAATACTTGCTTTGAATGGGGAGGTGAATTCAGAGTTTCTAAATGTCACCATTGTGACCTGCAAAAAAGACAAATAAAACATTTCACAATACAAAGCAAATTTTCTTTGTCCTTAGCCTGATTGTCTAACCATTCACTGTAGTGAGGAAAGCTGCCAGTACTCACAGTTTTCTGGTCTGGATTAGTTAACACTTGATGGCTCTTTCTGTTTTGGTAGTACTGCGAATGTGCAACAGCTCATATTTGCAAAAGTTTTCTCTTTCTATTTGCCTAGTAGGAGTAGATAGAAAACAGATTGCTTTCTACCTTTCCTTTCTGAAGTCACAAGCACAGATAACAATGTAAAGTGCTCTCTGCAGCAAGAAGAAAAAAGGCAAACCAATTTGCTCTTATTTATCTGTGCAACAACAGAATCAAGCAACAAATCAGTTTGCTGTATTCTTCGTTTTTGCAGCAGTGGGAACATGTAACAAAACTAGTTGCTCTTTTCTTTCTTCTGCAGCCATATTGGCAACTAGTCTCATTGGCAAGAAGGCACATTCTTACAAATGGGCAAGAATTCAGTTACTTTCTGTCAAGTTTTCCCCGACAGATTCAGAAAGGGGAGTTTCTGTCAGCACATCTCCCCCTTAACAATTGGGGAGCTGTAGGTGAAGCACTAGTGTTAAAATAAGACCTCTGTAACAGTTGTACTTGTGGTCATGGCTAATTAGGCTTTGGGTTGAACTAAACATGCAGAAAAAACTGATGGGACTTTTGGAGAGACTTTAAGCACAACAATTAATAGGTAAAAAAAAGTCTGCTACCACTGGTTCAAACAAGCAATGCCAGAGAATACAGCAAACAGGCAATACCGGAGAATGCAACTAACAGAAAATTCCTTACTGCTGATAAAGGTACAAACAGCAACAAAACAATCACCATACTGACTCCATTGCAGACCAGTAATCCAGACAAGACATCTTTGGGCCAAGAATTTGTACCAAAAAGCCAAAAGCTTTTCCTCTGTCTTGGCTGCCCTGTAGCAAATGTGGTGTCCATTACTTTCAATTGATTACAGCATAATTCTTCCAAAAGCAGTGTAGGCTTCTGTCCCTCTAGGTTATCCAGACTTCTCTAGTGCACTCATAATAGGTGTTTTGAGTCTGTAACGTCTACCATATTGATTATGGGCACTGCTTATATTAGGTAGTTGCTTCTCCCTTTAAACCTAATTGTCTGCCTGGAAGGTGAGATCTTAAAAGTGCCAACAACTCTCAGCTCTAGACATTTTACACATGACTATTTTTACTGCCTGCCAGGCACATTCCAGTAGTGCCATTATCCCATGTTTTAGTATCTTTTTTATTTTTGTTGGTATGGCTTGTTTTTAAACTTCAGGGAGTCTGTAAGGCCCTATTCCCAAGACTAGCCTTCTCTCCTAGCACCATTGCATCGTGATGAAGTTACAAATGGTTCATCTTAGTAAGTCTGGAAAAAATGTCTTTGTTTCATAAGAACTCTAGAGCTTTCTGTTTTTGGACCTTAGAAAAGATGTCATCCTGAATTACCTGAGAAACTGAGGCAGATTGCTTCTTCTGTTCCTGGCTGACCCATTTAAGTCCCACTTCTACAACAGTAAACCTCTAGAACTTTAATACGTTAATATGGTAAATTTGTTCTGAGTGTGTTTTTTTCCTCCACTTGTTTTACCCTGTGATTAATCTCTTAAGCGTCTTAATCTCATATGAACTCTGCCAGTTAGCAAAAAAAAATTACTTTCACTTGTCGGGACTAGTACTAGAACTCTGTCCCGTACCTGAAATTCTATGTAGTGAGCATTCCAGTTATATACTACTCACTGGCTAAGTTGAGCTTTTCCATATGCTGCCTTACAGCATACAGTACCATTCACATTCTTTCCTGAATGCTGTCATAGTGCTTCACTATGGTTTTAAAACTGGTTTCTTTAAGTGTGTCTAAATGACCTGCAGGCTGCTGCTCATGTAACAACTCAAAAGGGCCAAAGCCAGCTAAGGCTTGAGGAGCCTCAGTTACAGAAAACATAAGACATGGTAACAACAGATTCCATTTTTTTCCATCATTTTCTCTTTCTTTCTGTTGAGGCTTTGTACTTATCTGTCCACTTATGGAAGATGATCTAATTTCCCAAGTAGTTTTACTTGAAAGCACCGGTAAAGTGTCTAATAATCTCGGAAGCAGATGGGTTACTGTGATGGCTTTCCAAAGGGTGATGGCCTAAGGGAAATGGGTACTATAGATCAGTATAACCAAGATGTATTGGTAACATTAGTGGGCTTGACTAGGGAGCACACAATGTCCATAGTGATCGTTTCAGTGGAGGGTATTGGTACCAATGCATTCTTAAATCCAGGGCTGGTGGCAGTGCTTTGACACTCTGGACAACTAGTACAGAAATTTTCTCTTTCATAATTCCTGGCCAATAAAATTGGGCTACTGCGTGAGATTTGGTCTTAACCATTGACAGATGTCTGATGAAAATATGCATAGATAACATAGTAGCACTTACTGGATGTGTTCAATCACAACATTTAAAAAGTGAAGATAGTCTCTTATCACTGGTTCAGGCAGGTAACGCCAGAGATTACTACAGTCTTTTTCTGCTGTTGCAGATGCAAAAAAAATGCTTTTTGCCAAAATAGCTCCAGTGCAGACCAGTAATCCAGATAGGGCACCTTGGGTGCCAAGAATCCATGCCCAGAAGCTGAAAGTTCTTCATTCCTGTCACCCCGCCTGTAAGAAATGTGGCTTCCAGTCCTCTTACTTGTGAAGGAAATGTTTTGGCTCTTATGCATGAATTCTTGGCCCTGAAGTGTCCTTTGTCTGACATTGTGTTCTGTGTTTCATTCTGAAACTCCTGTGCTGAATTTTATTTTATGTGGACAGTACCTATTTAGAAAGAAATATTGTTGGCCTGAAGTGCTTTAGCCTGCATGGTGGCTTAGAGAGTCCCTTGTTCCAATCCAAAAAGTAAAAACAGAACAGAATTTAGACGGGGTCTATATTAGAACATAGAAGTTTCAAAACTTTGAATGTTCTAATATCGACCCCTATTTAGCGAAAGCTGAAAATATCGAAGCAACAGAAAACTAAATGTTTTCCTAGGGAAAGAATTTGGTTGTCCGTTTCTGTTGCTTCGGTATTTTCAGTGCTGTGCTGGAAAGTTACAGGTCGGGTTTAGGTAAGTGTGCGATTGAGTGCGGGTTAGGTTAGTTAGGGTTAGGGTGCAGGTTAGGTATGTGTGCGATTGTGTGGATGTGAGGGTTAGGGCGGGTTAGGTGAGTTAGGGTTAAGGCCCGGGTTAGGTATGTGTGTGATTGTGTGGACATGAGGGTTAGGGCGGGTTAGGTGAGTTAGGGTTAGGGAGCGGGTTAGGTATGTGTGTGATTGTGTGGACGTGAGGGTTAGGGCGGGGTAGGTGAGTGAGGGTTAGGGTACGGGTGAGGTGAGAGTGCGATAGTGACAGACCTTAGGGTTAGGGTTTGGGTTAAGGTAGGTGGATAGTTAGTGGTATGTGTATAGTTGAGTGTAGGGTTAGGTGTAAGATTTTAGGTGTATGTGTGTGGATTGCTGTTTGTTTGGTGTGCTTGTGTTGTTTGTATGTGTTTTGGAACAGCAAATTTTTTCCCTAGGAAAAAATTTGCTGTTCTGTATGTTCAATGTTTTCAGCTTTCTCTGAATAGGGGTCATTATTAGAACATTCGAAGTTTTGAAACTTCGATATTCTAATATAGACCCTTTAGACGGACCTGGAGCACAGTGTTTGCTGGTGATTCTTGAAACAGACTTCTGGAGACTTGGAACCTGTGCAGAAAAATATGAGAATAAAAATCTTCATTATACATTATTTTTTAATCCCATTCATAATCTGACCTTTGATAGGCCCAGTAGTTAAATGCCATGACAACAAAAAAAATGGTGATGAATGCTTTTTTAAAGTTGCTCTGTAACTGTCAGTCAAACTTGTGAAACCAGGAAATGTAGACCTTTTCAGTGGCTCATACTTTGGCACTTGATATGTCTGTTCATTTCCATATTTTCAGTCATTTAGTTATGTGGTGTCAAAATATTCAACAGCTTGGACAAATAAAATGTACTTGATTTCATAAAACAATTCAAAATTAGATTTTACAAGTGTGATATTTCTCAGAAATGAGACTGAAAATAAAAAGCATCTCTTTTAATGTTGTGCTAGAAATGACTCTGGCACTTTTAGTGCGTTTGTGGTGCCCTCTAGTGTTGCCAGCAAGATTTACTAATTATTCAAGATTTGAAAACTACTATGGGTGACTTGTAGTGCTATTGCAGTACCCTACTAATCACATAGAAATCATTTAAAAGCATTGTAAATTATTGTACCTAAAAGTGTTGTTACTGAAGTGGCACTCTTTTTCTTTGCTTAATGAAAGCAAACAATGTACTACATAAGTCTAATTGCTAGTCTATGATCAGTTTACCTGTAGAGGGTGACTTGCTGAATAATTTTCTTTGATGCTACTGTACGTGAACTCCCGTTTCACAGTCTGTTAACTCAAACTTGATAGAGAGAAAGAGCTTAAAATAGTAGTAGAATGACAACTGACCTTACAAACACTCTTAAAAAGTATTACAGTTCATGTAAAAAGTTAAAAAATAAGTTTAATTTTAGGATGCATTTTCTGAAGAATGTTAAATGTGTAATTTTAGTGTCATCTTCTGTATTTGCTTATTACTTTTACCATGCTTGTATGATGTCCATTAATGATTCTTCAATACAGTTCACAGAAAATGCAGATGATCTTAGGAGAAATGGGAAATTCTGAATCAAAATTAAGCATGTCACTGAAAACCAAGTAGAATCAGAGGTGCACCAACAGTATGTCATCTGGTCATGTTTTCACACTGAATGCCTAGGTAAACAAAGAAGTCTTGAAGTGTTAAGGAAAAATACAGCACTAGTGCAAATAATGTGCGTATTGTACTCTTTTTCCGACTTAAGGGAAATCATTAGTTTGTGTTGTATCAGGTAGTTTAGTCAGTTGGTGATGTAAACAGCAGATTAGCACAGCTAGGGTGGGGTAATGGGGGCAACCACCTCAGGCAAAAAGCTCTGTGAAACGGAATTAGCAAATCCTAATCAGTTTTAAGTGCATTTCTGGCAGTCAGAAATTAACCTGTACCAACATTGTAATGTCCATTCCAGCCATGTTTCTCCTCATCTTTGACTGCCTTTGACGTCGGAGGCTAATACCTTTCCTTTGTCTTTCAAAGTTGGGCATGTTTGAGTCAGTCTGTCATCACAAGTCCCCTGATGGAAAATGAATCAAGAACACTGCATAGCCTTCATTTGTTACAGCTAGGCCAGAACAGGGTCTATATTAACTCAGCAAAACGGCATTACAGCGAATGCGTTTTGCCAACACATCCACACCGAAACCCCATAACAGAGAAACCCCAGGTCACCTTTTTTTTTTCCCATGGAAAAAAATCGGTAGACCAACACAACATAACAAACCACTTAAAACAATGCAACACCCCACCCCCCCTAACTAAATATACCAACTCTGAGATCGCACTACAGTGGGGTAAAGGGCAGTGTCACTGCTCAGGCCAGTCGCTGACCGAGCTTTCACTATTACGGGGTTTCGGTGTAGATATGTTGGCGAAATGGCATTCACTGTGATTTCTGCTGAAAGACTGCAGTGTAGGCTCATAACCACTGTCTGAGACAATACAAAAGTAATGCATTCTTTAGCTCAGCTCCTCCAGAAGACACTAGGAGAGATCTGTGGTGACTTGCAGAAAATGTCCAAGCTGCAGGTGCATGGCCCTACTATTCTGACCAAAAAGTTCTTGAATTGGACTCTGTTATATTTCTTTCAATGTGTAGTGTTGTTTTTCTTACCTGTCATACAGTAAGACTAACCTGTTACATGATATATACCATGTTTGCCAATACTGTGTACCAGCTGAGCTGCTTCTGTAATTAAAACTTTGCATTTATAGTTACTAGCACATGTTGTGTTGCTAGGGACTCATTAACCCCAGAAAATGGCTTACCACTAACTGTGAGTTGGAGAGTGTAGTACATTATAATATTTTAGATTTTATCCAATTCTCTTTTCTGTGTCATTCCTTGGAGCTGTGTGAAATGTGTGCGTGTTGGAGGATGTATAATGGACTATTTCTATTTCTATCCATCATGCTTGTTGTCACGGATAATTCCAGGATTTTTTCTCTTAATCTGAGAGTCCTGGTTCACAATTTGTCCAGACTAATCCCTTGCTGATTGGCTGGAGGGACCATTCAAAAGGGCTGCTTCATTTTTCCCTTGCTTGATTCCCTTTTTGGTCTCGTATCTGTGCCCTTGGTGTTTTCACCATTATTTCATCCTTGTACTGCGAACATCTGGAGTTCACTTTATATCTAGTAGCCATTTTTACCAATTTATCTGCATTTCTTAACTTAGGTAGAGCTAGCCTACATGGACCTTTTTCAGACTCCATTTGGGAGGGCAGTCTAGTTGACTGATTTGCTCAGGTTCACACAGCAGACAAACAGAGATTAAGAGAATTATTTACTACAGAAAGCAGATTGTTAGCAGCTCATAACTTGTTCAGCCTCTGCATTAACTGCCAGCTCATTGAGTTCCGTATTTTTTTATCAACAGTTCTTATTGTTTTTGGTGGCATAGTTTGTTTCAATAAGCTCCCTGTAATTATAAATCTGAAGTCTGGAATGTTCAGTTTTTAATGAATCACAGAGTGTTTTTTTTTATCTGGTCTATATACCTGATAACCCCAAGATAGCACTTTTAAATGGTGCATTCATTTGAGCATAGCATTTATTTGCAATATCGATATACTAGTAGTTCTAATTAGGTTTTAGCAGACATTTTATTTACATTGCTTTCATTAATTACGCTTTATGTGCCTCACTAGCGCTTAAACCTGCCTCTTGACTCCTGAGCATGTGTGGCTCCCAGCTTTATGTGCCTCACTATAGCTTAAACCTGCCTCTTGCCTCCTGAGCATGTGTGGCTCCCAGTGATAATCACTGACAAAAGTCAGTCCTGATGTAAAATTAAACATTTCTTTTTGGTTTATTATTAAGGGTATGCCACTGACACTGAGTTCATGGAACACTAAAACCATCAGTAGCCTTATGGAGTTTTTAATAGTTGATACTGCTTTAAAAAAATGAAAAGGGGTATTCATTTGTGCAAAAAAAAAAAAAAAGCAAAATAGTTACTAGAAAGGCTTCCGAGCTAATTCAGAATAGGTTTGTCTGAATGTGGTATGACTGTGCCAAACAAGGGGCAGTCTCCATTTTGTTCTGTAGTAAAATTCACTTGAACTTGGTTAAGGTGTCATCAGGAAAGTGAATTACCTCAGGATTTGTTTAGTAGCGGGGAATAATACTTCTCATTTTTGTATATGAACATAATGTTCATGACCAAACAAAGGAGAACAGCATTTTATACTTAGCTGTTTAAAAGCCTCACCTCTGTAACTGTATTGTTTTTGGTTGTGATTTTAATTTAGCTCTTTCCCAGGGCTGGGACAGAAACCGGGAATGATTATGGCTGGTTGTGGAAGTGTGTGGTATTATTGATGCCCTGGCATACATCCACAGCTAGAAGGAGCTGCAGTCACTGTGGTGTATGAAAATGCTTCATAATTGGCATGAAAAGATCTCAGTGGTGTTTCTGTGCCAAGAAGGATTAACCCAGGTCTTATCTGGCCAGGTGGCTAAGTGTTTATCACGCTAAGTACTTGATTCCTTGTATGTTTGTACACAGGAAGAGTATTATTTGATCTCATGTGTTCTAATAAATTGTGCAATGTAAAAAGTAACTGAACAACCTCCTGAGGTACTTTTCCAAGATACTCTGTTTCTGTCATACCAAAGTTGAATGCAGTTAGTTTAGCCCCTCCTCCAGGTGTGTCAGATGTGGCCGCCAAGGTGAATTATCTGACTAGACTGGACTCCTACTAGCCATTTTTAAATCCTACCTGGTTTTTGTCCATAGGTTTCGCCACTGGTAGCACTATGAGGCATCTCACAGCCATTCTGTTGCAGAGTTGAACCTTACCATCTTAGGGACCCATGCTGCACATTTTGATTCATTTTCAGCTATAGCTTGGATCAATTATGTTCTGTTGATTTGCATGTTTTGCCAGAAACTACTTATTGATTAGATTGAAGTCATATAACATTAGGAACAAGAACATTTCTCCTTATTCCAAGTGCTGCCTAACCTTTAGAGATATAAGGGTATTATGCTTTAGAAATTCTGGCTGAAGGCATGAACAGCAGGTTGGCCCCCATTTTTTCTTAATTTTCTTGGATGAGCTGGGATTTCTACCAGGGCATGGCTGCCAGTTATGTGGGGAACCTGTTTGGCCATCTCTCCTTAAAATTGCCTCTGAACACATTGTAAAGATAGGTAAAGGCTGCCAGCCTAGCCAGATAGAATATTGTAGATAATTCTGTCATTTGTAAATATTAATGTAAGCCACAGGCTTGTTCTCTGAAATGTTTAAAGGCTGCATTGGATATTGAACTGCAAAAATGCAACAACAGTGCACTCTGCTGTAAGAAATCTAAGTCAAGCATTTTATGATGGTCTTTGATGTCAAAATTTGGAGCTGATATGTCTGGATGAAGGAACTCTGCCTATTGTTTTGAGGCCAGAGTTAATGACTAGAATTTGCATGTATAACTTGTTTTATTGCTCTGGTTCCTGACCAGCTGCAAGATCAAATGGGCTATTAACCTCTGAGAGTCTTTTAGCCTGGGAACCAGAAATAAATGATGTAATCTGAAATGAATCAATGGTACTGTGTTATCAATTTAAGGAGAGAAAGAATGAGAGCATGAGAGCATTTGTCTTGAGAACATCCAACTCAGCACTGCCTGTAGCTATATGTAAGTAGGATCTTAGTCTTTAGTGTTTTCTCTTAGAAATAACTAGGAAATAGTAAGATTAGACTAAGTGTTTTTTGTGCTGATGTCAGAACTATTATTTTAAACATTTCTCTGTGATCTCTGAATTCTTGACTAACACTATGTAGTACGAAATATTGTCTTGTTTTTTATTATTAAATATTTTTAAACCTTTCAACTGTGGCTGTTTTATGTAGAGATAATTTAAGCTCTAGACTACATTACATATATATAGTGATACTGTACCAAATCACCCCAAATAACCTTTACCATTTGGATAATAATATTGCACAATAATAATTAGACACCCTTTAATAAGGGCCTTTAAGTAGCTGATAAATATTAGTGGGTGGTGGCAAGTGGTACTACCGTATAGTCTGGGTAAAAGGGGCACAGCTGGAGAACCCGTGCCAGCCTTCCCCAAGAGTGTCTGTGTGGTTGTATAAACTCTTATCTCAAAGTGTGTGTGTGTGTGTCAGCTACTTGGAAAGGGACACGAAGCACTGGTTGGACAGAGAGGGTGCTGGGGGTTTTAGCTTGCCCACTAGGCTGAGATCTGGACCCTATAGCTGTGCCAGTGGGGAGTCTTATTGGGGACCTGTAGAGAAAGGGAGCAACCAGCCCCGGAATGACTGTGATCTCTATGTGGTCTTAAGGGAACTTGTACTTTACTGCGTGTGTGTATTTATTATCCTTTCCCTATATGGACGCCCCTCACGGGTATTAGTGGTAGGGATTGAGGCTCCTTGATTGCTGGGCCAGTGCACGGGCGTCTCACACATTCTGAAGGACAAGATATTCTTCATTGATTTTAAAATTTATTTGACTCCTAATCCAAGAAAGGATATCACCATTGTTGGAAATGGAATTTGATTTTGAACTTTATCAGATTGTTGAAACTGTTGTATGGGGTGCTGAATGCAATAGTCTTCACTATTCCTGTATTTTCATAAGTTTTTAATCTGTTTTGTGGGCTCAGGCAGCTTGGCCAGGTCTGGCTTATGTGTTTATCCTTTCATTGGAAGTTTTAATATGTGACTTCCAGCAATATGCATCTCTTCCTACAGTCTTGGACATCAAGGGATAGCCATAGGTTTTCTTTTGTGCTAATAAATGTAGTTTGCTGTAGAAAGAACACAAGCATTATGAAAACATGAAGCATTGTTTATATAAGCTAACCTGTGGGAAAAGAATTCTACCACTCCACTTATTGATGCATCCACTGTACCCATTTCTTTATGGAAGTCATCTGATCCATTGGTATGTTTTCAGCCAAAACTGAGCTGTACGTTTAGAGGCATTTTAGGATACCTTTGGAGCTAACTAGAAGATTTCATGGGAGTGTGGAAAAAACTTCATTCTTCTTTCCGGGGTGCCTTTCTACACTGAAAATGATGTTCTCCTCTGATTTTTAAATTTATTTATTTTCTTTCTACTCAATGTTTCAGGTTTGGAAGGACTTTGGAAATGTCTTCACTTCTTCTGGGGAGAATTTCATCCAGGGATAGTTGATTGATATTGTACAGATCGATTTTTGAAGGGACCTCAGAGTCAGAAACTTTATATCAGATTTGTTTCTGTCATAATCCTTCATCTACACCTCTGTGGTTTCCTTGGAACCATTCCATGAAAGTAGGAACTGCTTACAGTCCTGATAGAGGGGGGAGGATAGCACAGCACCCACCTCCCTGCCAAAGCCGATGTATTGAACTGAATTACAATTGTTAGACTGCTGCAGGTGTGTGTTTGCCCCGTGCAAGACATTTTCTACTTTTTCAATGCATTGCCGTTGATTGGACTTCTCTCTAGAGACCCCAAACTATGGAAAATCCATGCTGAACATACCTCTCAGTTGTCCAGATTTTTGCCTTATATTTTTGGTTTGTTCCTCATAAAATGTTGGTTTTCTGGCAAATCACTGGCTAATTTTTGAGGACTGAATTCAGAAAATGACCGTCATTTGAGTTTCAGACTTCATACCCTTCAGAAAATTCATGCTAATGCAAAACCTTTTGTTGTATCAACTTTCTATCTTTGTGAGAGCAATATTTAACACTTGTCCCAATTTCTAGGCCTTTGTCCCCCCATTTTTTATGGCTTCATCCACATTTCTTAGGTATGGTACTGAGCACTCTTTTGCCTAAGTACCCAATACTTAGCAATTAGTGTTTCTGGTCAGGGGTTTAATTACATCAGTTTTGATGTGCGTACTGTGTGACTGAGCAAATGAGTTAAGGCAGTCCACTCTGATTGCCCCTGAAATTAATTGATTATCCAGTTAACAACTGAGTAACAATATTTTACTTGTGTGTAAACACATGCATTCTATGTGAGTATAGTGGGGAAACATTCAATATTGATGTTATATTTGTCATGTATACCAGTTATACGTGCATGTCTCTTTATGTCCAGGTCATAACTGAAAAGGCTGTCAATACCAACTCATTTACATGATGATTAAACAGTAAAACAAAATAAAATTCATAAAAAGAAAGTAGTCCACGACCAGCAAGGCCCCATTAATTCTCAGTACCTGCCCACCCTTTCCATGTGCTCATAAAAAAACACTTTTTTAGAACAAGTGTTTTCATGTAGCATAGAACTAATACACATTTCTTTTTGTTAGCATTGTATAATAAATAATATATTACTAGTTCCCAAAGAGAGATATGTATTTGACCACCTTAAAAGCCCACTTCATTTTTAGCAGTAGTTTAATAAAATTTAAAGAATAACTCCATAGGTAGCCGATTTTTTAAACATTATAATACTCTCCACAGTAGGTGATGTACACAGAATAGCAGACCTTGAGTCCATAATGCCCTGCAGATGTTACACTGGGCCTCTTTACATGTATGATGATCAATCTTGTCTTGTCCCAAGTAATGTATGCTTTGTGATACTGTTTACATAAACCTACTTCACATAAACAGTATGTCTGGAGCCTGTCACCAAATATGTAACCTCATGTGTTTGACTTTCATCAGGCTGGATACCATATGAGCTACTTTCTACTACTACCTTCCAGGTGTACCTGCTGTAGTTTTCACTTCCTCGTTGTACTTTTTACTCTTCATGCTTCCACCTTACTTTTGAATGGCACAGCAGGTGCTTATCTTTAATAATTTCTGGAATCATTTTTACCCGTCTTGCTCTTTTAAACCTGCTGTTACTTCATAGTACTTTCAGCAACATTTTTGCCTCAGAAGCTATAGTACATCTTTTAAATAAGGCATAGCACATTACCAGCTTCATTTTAACAGGTCTCACATATTTGGTGTTCTTAATCCTGTTGTGTAATTCTTAGTATTCCTGCATTGTGTCTACTTACCTGATAACACTTTCTCATAATTCCTTCTCATTCTGCCTGAATTCTTTTTTCATATGTTGCCTTTCATCTTGCCTTCTCATAGCATCACCTTCAAATCGTCTTCTTGACCCTTACTTGGTTTACTTTTATCCTGTACTTTCTACCGCTGCTCCATCCTGCTGTTTCTACTTGAGCAGTTTTCCACTTCTTGTTTGTACTTCGGCTTCTCAAAAACACCAAATGATTATAAGAACTATTGTAATTCTGCACTTAATTTATTTTACACACTGAGCAGTGTTGTTGTTTTTACTTTGCTACATCGGTTTCATCTGTTTCAAACTGAATCTCTGTTTTTAGTTCAGTGTGTATCCTGTATCACTATGGTCTTGAGCTGCTTCTGAAAATATGCCTCAGTTTATTGCATCATTAATAAATGACAAGCGTCTTTACAATGCATCCACAATATACTGTTTTTTTGTGGTATGTGGTGGTGTAGTACAGATGTTAGCATTGCTTTCTCACTGTTTATTTCCTCCAGTGTACCTTCTTTAAGTCTGCATATCCTCCTATTTGTTCATGTAAGCTTTCATTAGAGCCTCCAATTTCCTCTTCTGTCCCAGAGTTGCCTGCAAATATTGTGTGTGTGTGTGTGTGTGTGTGTGTGTGTGTGTGTGTGTGTGTGTGTGTGTATATACACACACACTTGCATACATACAAGATTCCTGTGATTGGCTGGCATCCCTTCCAGGATTGTTGCTTTCCATTATGATTATTGAAAGTCAGGTTAGGCTGCGACTACTCATGACCCTGAATAAAGTAAGGCAAGTATCAGGAAATTTGGGAAGCACAGCTAGGATTAAAAAGGCCTCCTGAGGTCATTAGCCTAGTTAACCACCTATGAATAGATTGCTGTTACTCAAACCTGACCTAAACACTTACGTAACATACAACATTTATAGAGTGACACTGCACCCTTTCTTGCAGTGCACCTTTCACAGCGTTCTTGCAGTGGGCACAGTATGTTAGAAGTTAATGTATATTCATCAGTAAGCAGTTGTGTACATCTAATCTGTAACATAATGTATGATCTTTAAACTTCCCTTAGTAATTACTCACTTGATGAGAAACAGGAAATAAAATAAGAGTTTCCATTTGCTTATGCAACTGTCTGCCTGCCCCTTACCTGCACAATATCATTACTGTTAGTGGAGACTGCTGAGCCAGCCTGAACAAATAAGCAATCATGCTCCATTGCTATGTCTTAGATGTTAGTGCAGCAATCTGTGACAGGATATTAATGCCTTAACAGATCAGATTTTGTTTTTTATAATTCTTCTTGCTTGTTTACTGTGTCACCAGGCAAGTTACTTTACTGTGCCTACATTCAGTGCTTATGCTTCCTCCTTGAAAACAGGTACTTATGCTCCTCTTACCTGTAGAAGCTTGAAAGAATCTTGAGCTCTTTTTTATTATGACTCCTGATTGCCCTATATGTATTAGCACAATGATAGCTGAAGTTTCCAGACCAGAGGAGCCTGATTTTGTCTTGCTGTGACACTCCAGTCACAGTGGAATTGGGATGTTTCCTCCATGAGCTAACTTCAGTCCTGGGTTGAGTGGCCTGCTGTTCCTGTGTCTTCAAATTTTAGACATAGTAAGGCAGGGCAAAGTGTGAAGAAAGCTGGAACATACAGAGGACATCTGGTTATTCAGCTTTCCAGAGCTTAAGGCTGTTTACGCAGTGTGAAATTAATAATGCTAAAATGCTGCACTATAAGCATAGACTACTGTCAGAACTGATCTAAATAGATAGGGCAGTGAACACTCCTAAGATGACTGTTAATGTGGGCTGTAAATGCGTAAGTTCTATGTACAAAGGAATTAAGGAAATTATATTGAAGCCTGATAAAACGGTCAGAACTAGGCAGGAGTAATATGAAGCACTGCTGCCACCTGTAGGTATTTCAAAATTCTGCTCTGTAAATCATTTTCCAAAACCAGAAAAAATATATAGTAGTAGTAATAATTAGAAATCATGTGAAATCCATTTTTCAGTTTATATAACACCAAAATCTGTTGTTGTGTAACATTCTGTGTGTATGTGGTACTAAAGTAGTTTACCCATAATACGAAAGGAAAAGTATGATACAAATATACTGTTTTTATTTCCCCATCAGTAGATTTGGGAAATTTTCCTTATCTGTTTGCTGTTGCAAGTTTATAAGTTGTGGTGATTTCCATGTCAGCAATTTTAAAGTTGTTCTTTGACTTGACCACCTCAGTAGATTATAAAACTCCAGTTTCAAACTGGTTTCTTTAGTACAGCAAGAGTGTTTGAATTCATTTTCATTCTGTCACCTTTGGCTTTGTTTCCAAATACTAATGTCCATGAGAAACATTTAACATATGTTGTGTCTTTTCGGCTTTTCCCGGTTAGGGGTCGCCACAGCGGAACTCCGGTCCGCTAATGATTAGAAGTTGAGTTTTACGTGCTGAGTTACCAGCCCTGACGCACAACGATGGTACGTCCATTACCATGTCTCCACGCAGAAGGTGCTCTAGCTGAGAATCGAACCGGACAGTGTCTTACTGCGAGGCGACAACGCTACCGCAGCACCACCACCGCGGGTAGAAACATTTAACATATATCTGTACTAAATTGCTTAGACTACTTCAGGGGGAAAAAAAGAGAAAGAGAGAGGATGTGTGCATGTCTGTGTGAGACAGAAAGGGAGGCCATAACTGTGTGTACATACTAAGCTGTTTCTACATCAACCTACTAGGATACCATGCTCTGAAATTTTTTAAAAAGGTCACATGACTGTAGATACCAAGAAGTCTGTCCCAGAGTGAAGATCTATTTGCAGAATACTCTGGTGTCAAATGGGTTATAAACTAGGTCAACAGCAAATGGCAATATTTACCAAGGCCAGCCCTTAGACTTTATCCTTTTTTATGAAACACTAGGTAGCGTGAGCAGGAGGTCTATAAATCTTGCTGGAGTCATAAAAGCATTAGATAAACCATGTCTAGCAAAACAAATTAAATACACAATAATGTTTAATCTACCCATCCAGCCACAACCCCCTTTTCTAATTTTTGCACATAGGGTTGAGGTGTCACTTCAGTGACGGTAATGTTTAATACATAGACCAAAATATACTGCACTAATCACCTTCTGGTATCTGCTCTGTTAATTGTATAAATGGCAGACATCCTTTGATGTATCCTAGCAGCTCCATTAAGAGTTGCAAAGTATGTAATATTATGGCATGTACAGGGAGAAATATTTCATACAGTGAACTGTTGATGAGTTTGGAGTAGCTGTCCAACGTCCGCCAAAGGTTCATCATACTGCAGAAGTAGATCTGCACTGGTACAGTTTTCATAATATACGCGAGCAGCAGGTAATTCTTTTATCATTTCGTGGCAGTTGTCTGGAACTCACCAAGCAGTCTTCTGGTCAAAGATCTCTTCTTATATATCTGCAAGTGACCTGTGCTGAAGTGAATGCCATTTCTGAATTTAGATACACTGCCTCTACAAGTGTTGTCCATTGTGTACAACAAATCTGAACTATATTTGTTAAGTAATTATGCTATAATCAGTTTCTGATATTTGTGGGGTGATCTGTCTGTTTTTTAAAGGAAGTATTTCATGTGGCGCACCTTATTCTGATTCTAAGGCTGAGAGACACTGAAGCATAAATACCTCTGGAAAGTTGGGGGGGGGGAGTCTGCTTGCATCAGTGCACCACAGTATGTGCTCTGTCTCATAGTTCTGCTCTGTAGACTTAATACGTCAAGTAGAATATACCTAAATGTCTCTCTGTTCTAACAGTGATTAAAAATCATTAAACAATTTACAAATAAAACTGAATTAGTGCTGTATAACATTTCAGTGCAAAAAAGAATAAAAAAATCTGAATGGAGAAGAAGCATAGCAGATTTGATTGACTGACAAGTGCAGCTGTGCATTTATCAACAATTATTGTCATTACAACCACATGATTAAGTATTCTGTTTTTCAGTGGCCTGTGGCCAGAGTAATGAATGGTGCCCACTCAGAAGGATGTCCGATAGAAGGACTAGCAATTTGTATAGAATCTCCAGAAATTATTTGAAAGGAAGAGGACAAATGGCAGAAATTCTACTCTGTAGAATTTGGATAATAAGTGGCTTGTGCTGTAAAGAAATTCAGTAGTGTTGATAATGAGAGGGTGGGATTCAAGGATAAATTGGAACACTGCACATGTGCATACATGAATTGTGATGTGAAAGGATGCAATTATGAACATACTGTTGCTCTGATATATTTGGCAAAAAGTTTAGAAGAATCACATCTGGAAATTCTGTTTCATAAGCTTCATATATTAAATCCTGTGCTCTAGTTTTATTTTGTATTTGTAATCCTATATTTCAGTAAAAATGTATAATATAACTACTTGTGTTCATCTGTATTTTGTTCTTTCTTACTAGCACATTTTTTCCTCTGCAGTATTTTAAATTTGTTTTTAAAGACTATCGGTAGTCTATTGTCTATGTTTACCTGTGGGTTAGACATTGTCTGCTTTGCCTTACAAGAAATGTGCACTCATTTTTATTCACACTTGTTGGGTTCCACATCGTATGGAGCCCGTCAGAAGAACTCGTACTGAGTGTGGTGCCTTATTGTTAAAAATTAGTAATATATATAGCGGTTGCAGTTTAAAGCTTTAATAGCAACATTTAACAAATAATAGGCATGAATCTTGATCACCTTTTGAAAAGAGATATTCTGTATGAGTGGATAACGACTCTTAAAGCGAAGTGCTTACTCATGCAATTCAGTATTTTAAACATACCCCCAGGGGGTTGACAAACACATTGTACTGTAATTTTAAAAATCTCATTAACATACATGGCAGTAAGTAGGAAAAGAAAAATAATGTATATTGTGTTGCTATTTTTATTGCATTGCAGACTAATAACTAAGTAGTTCAAGCAGATGTAAGTGAGCAAGTTACAAACACAGAATTGCAGTTAAACTCTTCAGACAGTACTTGTGTTATCTGCTAAATGCATCCTGCAGTGAAAAGGTGTGTTTCATGCTGTAATTCTTGCTTCTCTCAAGTGTTCATGAACCATATTTCATTTGCTTGCTCCTCCGGTCCTTCCAGGTCCACTTCAATTGCTGCAACAGTGCATTTGTTTTTGTAATGCATTTTCTCATAACTGAGAGTCCTAGAACATCAGAAAATAAACTGTCCTTTTAAAGACAAACTGTGAACATGGAAATTTCCTGCTCTGACATTAAGGCATTTTTTTAGTGGCATTCATTCCCTGAAATGGAAAGATGTGCCATCTGCAGCTTTCATATATCCAGTCCTGGCACTCTGAGGACCACAGGTCCAGTCCTTAGAATTTCAACAGGAACCTAATTGTCTAGCATACATTCAAACACATTAAATACATAACAGATGTTTTGAGCTGTACAATCTGTACTTGCAAATAGTTAAAAAAAAAAACTGTATGTGATGCATGAGAACTATTTGTAATAACCAGTAGTGAACAAAAAAGTCTGCATTAAGTCCATGACAAATATAGACTAATTTGCATATTTAAAAAAATGAACAAACTAACACAAATTATTAAATGGTTTAATTTTTTCTTCTACAATCAAATGCATTTGCAGTTACATTATATGGGGGGGGGGTACCTGACAAATCTTCGAACTCACAAAATTTCAAACGTTACATGGTCGAGACTAAACATTCAAAATTTTAAGTGTTCGAAGATTGACTTTCAGTGGCGCCATACAGTGCAGATAGGGAGAATTTCTCTTTTCTGCACTGAAGTGCGGTCTCGGAGTTGGTATATATAAGTAGGGGGGTGTGGGGGGTGCAGGGGGCTTGCCTCCCTGCCTATACTTTTAAAGTGTTTTTTTTCTTTTTTTAGTTTTTTTAATTTGATGTTTTAACATTTGGTCTCGACCATGTAATGTTCGACATTTTGGATGTTCGAACATTCAACATAGACCCTATATGGGCTACTGTATTGCTTCTTTCATATAAAACATTGTACTTTTTAGTGTTGATATTGTGTAAGAGTTACACATCATTTGATGTTAAATTCAGTAGCAGTGTTAGCAAACATACATGAAGTACTATGGAATCTTTAAGGTATACCAATGACATTCCAAGTTCTTAAGCACCGAATTTGAAACCACAGTATATTTGCCTTTGTCCCAGAGAAACATTTGCCAGTACCAGATGTCAGTTTGCATTTGTACTAGATTCTGTAGGTAATGGCTGAATGTATGCAGAGGTCTGTACCACTGAAAATGTGTATATAAAAACAGCACTGTCTCCACTGTGAGGTGTGGGAGGAAATTTGCTCACATATTTCATAGCTTCTGTGAATGAAAACATTGCATTCGTGACTTACTGCAGTATATTTGCTGAATATGCCAAAGCTTGTCCTTGCAGGATAGTGGCGAAGTTTGATGGCACCGCCGGTTCTTGTGACGAGTTTTGGAGACCTAGAGGCCATTATTTCTGAAACACAAAAAGGCAATGTCTTCTTCCCAGCCTTATAGCACCTCCCTCCCTTGATGAACCTCCATTAAAGGAAAGCTTGAGTCTCATAAAGTTCTCTGTAGATTGACCTAGAGCCTCCATTCCTTCCATATATAGCTGTGTGAGTATCTAGGGAAGAAAGATGAAGATCCTTGGGGTTACCATAATATGTGTCTTGAAAGTACCTGGATTCTGTTGTGGTTTCCAAGAAGGCAAATTCTGTGTACAGGTGTCTGGCTGAGTGGAGCAAAATGCTTGGCAGACCTCCTTGAGCTGTTTTGCATAGTTTCATTATTAAAAGACAACCTGGGTAAGCTATCTTCTTTAAGGAGGAGATCAGGCAATACATTTTAGATGGCCTTCTGGATGCATATTTTTTTCCTTTTCTTTTGCTAATCTTCTCAACAGCTAGTGGATGGCTGCTGAGAATGCAAAGCTGCACTTCCAACTTCATTTCTTCTGGGCCTAACTACCCCCGATAAGAAACCTTCTCACAGAATAAGGAAGGCACACAAGCATTACATGGACTTGACTCATCTGCTGTTGAGTAAGTCATCCAATAGAATGACTCCACTGCCGTAGCAGTATTAGATCTGAATACTTAGCACTTCCCATGGGAGTGATTCTGTGGCTTTTCTCTAGCTTGATGAGTCATTGCAAAAGGAACATTGGATACAGGTTGTGGTTGCAGTCAGCTACATTTTAGTGCTCCTAAATTCTCCTACAGGATGCATTGAGAGACCAAGCTGTATATATTATTTTTTTGTATTGGCCCGAAATAAAGATTCCTCAAAGGGTCTATACAGGATGTCTTTTCTTCAGAAAATGACCAAGGGTTCTAGTCCTTCATCTTTGTCTTCTAAAGAGAAGGAAGACTTCTGTCTCATCCTGGATCTGTGCAGGTGCATTGATCACAGCTAGTATGTCATGTTTCAGTGATTCTACAGGCCATGCCTTGCCTGAGAGTAGGGTGGTTGGATGGTATCTCAAAATGTGATGTATTACTGTGGGATGTCTGTGATTGAGAGTGCACAGATACTTTTTATTGCAAATTGTTGCCATTTATACTATCCTGTGCACCAAGAGCTTTTACCAAGGCATTGACTTTGGTGACTAAAGTTTTATAGGAGGAAAGCCTCCATGTTTTTCTGCTACCCAAATGAAGGGCTTCTGGTGGTCCCACTGAGAGACTCAGTAGTGGTGGTTTTGAAGTTGATGCTTCTATGGTTGTGGTCCCTGGACATGACCATAATCCTGGACAAGTCTGGTTTGTTCTCATTTCAGAGAATTGCCTTTGCTGTAATGAAGTTAGAAACCCTCAAGTGTAAGCCATTCCTGCCAATGGAAGATGCAAATGAATTTATACATTTTCTAGCTTGAGTAAGGACACATTGCAGTTTCTGGGATCAGACCCTCTTCTGTATTCTGGCCTTGATAGCTGCCATAGTCTTCATTGCATTATTTGCACACCTGAAGACATGGGTGTTCCAGTGGACTTTGTGGTGTCAATGGTTGCAAAGCTACCACCATAGGTTTATGAATTGTTTTCCGAGTCATACACTTCATGCTGGGCTCTACAGTGATGAACAGTCACCATAAAACTCCAGGTGTGCATATTGCAACCAAGTCTATCATAGTTTCTGAAAGCAAATGCTTTATTGGTGAGTGAGATGCTCATTTCATCTCTTGAATTGTAAAGGAAAAGTGCTTGTCCCTCCCTAGAGAGAGAGAGAGAAGGCTGCACATCAGTGCATTAGTTCTAAATGCATTCTTCCTAGTCATGAAGGCCTTTGAGGAAAAAACGCTTTTAGGGGGTCCCTCATAATTCATTTCAATAAGCAGTGTGTCATTTGGCACTGAAACAGGCATTAGGGCAAAGGATTTAGACATTTTGCATTGGGGTGATGTACAACTTGCAGTTTGCCATACAGACAGCCATTAATAACTTAGCAGATCATACTTCTGGTGAAGTGAGAATACTGGTTGGCAAAATGAGATACATATCCAATTCTGTTCACGAGTTGTGGCTTAGGAGCCATTTATGGTCTAGATCTTCCTGAAGATTCTTCCATTTCTCCCTTGGGTGAAAGTGGTTCTCCCCTTCTGCCCAGTGTAGTGGGGGAAACTGATTATGGATGCAGCCATCATCCTGTGGTGGGTAAGTTTTTTCATACTGTCCCTCCTTTCCCTGTGATGCCACACTTTATTGGAAAGTTCAGAGAAGAGTCTTGTACCACCTGGTAACTGACAATGATGTATCCTTAAGTGCCAGACTGCCTAGCAGTAAAGGAGATTGTTATTGTTCTAAGGAAGTTCTTTGTGGTTGCATTGACATCTGACTCCCCTTCATGGCCAGGTTTCTAATGTAGGCCCTTATTTCCTGCTGGATCTTGTTGCAGATTTTTCAGAAATATCTGAGGCTTCCATAAAGTCTTCTACCTAAAAGTTGTATTCTTCTAAGGGGGGGAAAGGTTCTTCAGCTGACCATAACAGTACACAGTACTGCCCTTGTCTGTCAGTGTATAGGTGAGCTGAATCTGTCTTGATCACCACCATCCTGTAGACCTTAGTTGTTCCATTGTCATATTATGTGTGTCAGTTGTTTCCTCCCATTGTGATCTTGTGAAGGGCAGTATTGTGTGATGATACTGGTTGCTTATGCATTTCTTAAAGAAGTTCTGCATCTGTACCAAAGTTTGAAGAGTCACTCCCCCCACCTGCCACTGGATTTGAAACTATTTTGCAATTCATGTCAAAGTTTTCCCTTCACTCTTTGAGGCTTCTGCTTACTTTACATTGAATCAGTGGATTTTATATCTACCTCCTCTCATGTAGGGAACTACATTTGGTCTTTCACAAGGGTCAGGTCTTCCTTAGGACCAACCCAAATTTCTGTTGCAAGTGGCGGATGAACTACCCCTGAACTAAGGCATAAACCAGAAGAAAGAGAAAAAGGCCTTCACACTTGACGTGCAGTGCTAGTTAAAATTTTAGCCATGTTGAGTACATAAGTTTAGAAAGTCCTGAAATCTGATGTTAATCTTCATTCATTCCTTACTGATGAGTTTTGGTTCTGTCCTCGAAACCGAGTCGGCCTTATAACAAGCTCCCTAGCTAAGCTTTTACCCATAGTGCCCCTCTCCATGTTACCTCAGATATCGTTTGCTGCATAGCTGAAAAGCTGTGCAAGCCAGCCTTCAGCTAAGTACTTAGTTTTTCATCTTAAAAACCGTTTCTGAATATTTTTCCTTGTTTTTCTTATCTTATACTATTTCCATATCTAATCGTTAGTTTACCCACTCTTTAACTTTCCTTTTCAACTACCTTCTCGGTAATTCTTAAGTACCATTGTTGGTACAGCCTTTTCCCTTACCCTTTGAGGTGTGTGTGTCTTCTTTTGGCTTTTCCCGGTTAGGGGTCGCCACAGCGGAACTCCGGTCCGCTAATGATTGGCAGTGGATTTTTACGTGCTGAGTTGCCAGCCCTGATGCACAACCTTCAACGAAGGTACGCCCATTCACGCATGTCTCCTCACAGAAGACGCTCTAGCTGAGAATCGAATGGGACAACTTCTTGCTGTGAGGCGACAACGCTACCGCAGCACCACCACCGCAGTGATTGAATACCATTGTTGACATTTCCCCTTCCCTTTCTTCTTTCTTTCTTTCCTTCAAAAAAAAAACCTTTTCTCCATCTCTTTTTTTTTTTTTTTTTACTGTTTGTCCTTATATTGTTGTACACTATGTCAGAAAAAAAAGGAATGCCAGGTTTCAAACAGTGCGGCCAGTGTGGTCGCAAAATGCCAAATAGTGACTTGCATGTATCTTGTGTATATTATTTGGGGGTTCCTCATCTTTCAGTCTAACGTCCTTGTACTATTTTCCAAGGGTTTAGCTCTTGAACCCATAATGAGAGAAAAAATAAGTTGATTTTGAAGGACCTCCTTAAGTCGCCCTTCTCAGAAGCTATTTCTGCGTCGGAGGGCTCTTCACCTCCTAGAAAAGAGCACAAAAAGAGACCGCATTTTGTTCCTTCTTCACCCGTGGGTGATAGAAAACAGGAAACAAGGCAAAAAGTGCCAACATTGACTTTGTCGGCTTCAGAGCCGAAACTGCCTTCTGCAGCACCATCTTTGGTACCATCTACAAAAATGGTGTCGGCACCTGTTATGACACCAACAATGTCTATGGCACCTATCTTGCCTAAATTGCAAATCTCTACTGCGGTGCCATCTTTAAAAGTTCTAACTTCAACATCGATCACGGCACAGACCATATCAATGAACCAAGCTTGCCTACAGTATCTGTCTCGTTGGTTTCAATGCCAGACCTTCCTTCCATACAAGTCTCCAGTCTCGGGACTGTGGTGCCGATAGACCACTCTGCATGGACCCAATACTCCCCCATGGTGGATCCTTTCTTGGGGCAACAGTTTAGCCCTTTCTTAGAACGGTGACTCCCTGTTGGGGAAGATCAACCAGGAGGCTCTAGGAGTTAGACATGGTGCATCTGGTAGACCAGCTGCTGATGGCCAGAGAGATTGCTACACCTTCCAAGACTCCCTTCCCATCTGGACTTGGGAGTCCTATCTCCATGGACTACAACTTATTCTCCTCCTTTGACCTCCTTGCAGGCATTGAAGTTGACGGTACCGATGCCCTTTACAGTTCCCACTCCTTGAGTTCTACTGGTGGATCTCACTGTGGTTCTGGTGCCAATCCTTTGACCTTAACTCTTTTGAAGCCAGGTCATCCTCAGGATCAGGACTGGATGGCAAGGCTCTGGGGTGACTGGAACGGCACCAGTTTTTTCTACAGCACCGTTTACTATGGTTCCATGAGTCCTGATGGTACCTAGTCCCCTTGGGGCTCCGTCCTTGGGTGTGGGTTAATCGGAACGAGGTGTGATTCTGATGTCATCCTTCTTGGTTCTGGGCTCCCATCCCTCTTCAGGCGGACCTGCTTTCCAGGCGATGGAGAAGGCCCTTGCCTCTGCAGGCAAATGGTCAGCATCGGAATACCAAATATGTCCTCCCTCTGAGCCACAGCTGATGCAGACCACCGCATTGGGACATTGAGCACAAGAGCCTCAGGATAATCTACCGCAGGGTGCCCCCTCTTCGGAGTCCTCATCAGAAACTCCCGCTGAAGAGGTACCACATAAGAAGACATGCAAGAGGAAGTACGTAGACTCCCCTGAGGAGTCCCTCATCAAGGACACGGACTGTGATGAAGGGGAGTGGTCCCCATGGTCATCCCCTGATGATGTCTCCTTTGGAGACATCCTGGAATTCCTGACATAGAGGATTGACTGGAAGTCCACCAATCCCTCCTGTGAGGAGTCTCTTTTCCTGCAGGCTTTTTGTGCTTGACCCTCTACTTCCTGGGTGACATCGCCTGCAGATGAGCCGGTTCAACTCATCATGCAGCATGCATGGAAGAGTCCTGATACTGTTGAACCAATAACACGGAGACCAGACAATATTTTATCCCCTCCCAAGCAGCATCCACACTGGTCCAAGGGTATTCCTGTAGACGCTATGGTGGTGGCGGCTCCCACTAAGAAGGAGCTTGCTGAGTAAAGCCAGACTGTCCACCCCCCAAACAGGGAGTGTCGGGTGGTGGACAGGTTAGGGAAGCGAGTCTTTGTGTCATCGACCTTTGCAGTTAAGTCTTTGTACCACCTGGCACATTTCACTAGGTTTCAGAGAGACCTAGTCTCCGAACTGTCCGAAACCTTAGCAGGAGCAGTCTCTGATGGGGTACGTGCTTGCTACCCTGGAATCCGTATCCAACTCCTCCATGTATTTGATTTCCCACGTTACTAAAGGAGTGGCTAGAGCAGTGGGTTCAGGTATTTTCATGAGTCGTCACACCTGGATGCGCCTCTGTGACTTTGCGGACCTTTTTAAGTCTTCCTTTCTTAATACTCCAGTGGAAGCTTCTTCATGTCTTCACTTTTTGGCCCAAATGTAAAAGACACATTGACCAGGTGTTAGAAGGACGGCAAGACCCTGCCTGCCATGGGTGTATGTTTTTCCACCCCTCAATGTCCCTACTCTAGGAACCAGAGGACTGGAAAGATGTGGCACAAGAAATCTCAGGGTCCTTTCCGTGACACATGGTGAGTTTACTCCCTGAGGCAGAGGGTAACTCTTCCAGAAGGTGCCTCTACAGAGGCAGAGGGGGTTTGCATAACCAAGGGTCCAGAGATTGCTTCTCTGGACAGCCCTACCAGCGCTCCTGAGGAGTGGCCTAATTGCTTTCCTCTGGAAGCAGTCGGGGGACATTTTTCCCTGCACCTTCCTGCCTGGCAAACAATAACTACAGATACTTGGGTGCAGAGGATCATAACCAGAGGTTATCACATCCAATTCAATCTTTACCCAAAGTCTTCAAGACAAATTCCCGACATCTCACCTAGTCCAAGAGAAACACCAGCTCAAGAAATACAAAAGCTGTTTCAAAAAAAAGTTATCCAGACAGTCCCACCAGACCAGATAGGATCTGGATTCTACTCAAGATTTTTTTTAGTGCCAAAAAAGACAGGGGACTGGAAACCAATTCTGGATCTCAGCATCCTGAACAAATTTGACAAACAGGAAAAAGTCCAGATGGTCACGGTTCAGTCTATCCTTCCGTTTTTGGAGAAAGACGATTGGATGTGCTCAATAGACCTTCAGGATGCGTATTACCACATAAGAATGGACAAGCACTCCAGAAGATTCTTTCACTTCCAGCTAGGAGCCAATCACTTTCAATTCCGCGCTGCCCTTCAGACTCTCTACAGCCCCCAGAGTGTTCACCAAGTGCATGACAGTGGTAAAAGCTCACTTGAGACTTCAAGGTTTCTGGGTATTTCCATATTTAGACGATTGGCTCCTCACTGCCCCCACCAAGCGTCTACTGGAGATGGCTCTAAGCTACACTCTCAAACTAGCACAATCCCTGGGAATCTAAACTGGGGGAAGTGCAACTTGATTCCCTCTCAAACCTTGGACTTTATAGTGGCAAATTTCAATACACGTACTTGCCTAGTCTCTCTTCCGGACCACAGATTACACAGGATAAGATCCCAAATCCAGGTGATACTCTGTCAAAACCTAGTCTCAGTTCAGGCGGTTCTTCAACTCCTGGGCTTCATGGCAGTGTCAATTACCATAGTTCCCTTAGCAAGGCTACACATGAGAATTCTCCAATGGCTCCTACTGACACAGTGGTATCCCTTGCACCATCCTATGTATTTTCAAATACATATAACTCAACGATGCAGACAGGACTTAATGTGGTGGATGAAGCCAGACAAAGAGCTAAGGAGTCACCCCTTCTGCCCACTTCAGCCCAGGGCCACAGTGACCACAGACTGTTCCCTGATTGGGGGGGGGGGCTTTACCAAGGGAAGACTGTCTAAGGCACCTGGTCAGACATAGAGGCCAATCTGCATATCAGTGTCCTAAAACTAGGGCGGTGCTTCTAGTGTTGCAAGCATTCCAATCCACCCCTCCGCCAGGGACTATTGCTATACAGTCTGACAACATGTCACTAATCTGGTACATCAACAAACAAGGAGGAACAAAGTCCTATCTGTTATGTTGAGACTCCATGAGAATTTGGCAATGGACGATAGCTTCCAGCTGCTTTCTGATAGCAATGCATATTCCTGGGATTTCCAACATGATTGCAGACAAGTTGAGCAGATGTATCCTACTACCTCACGAGTAGTCCCTTAATCCAGATGTAGTGGCAAAGATTTTCAGTCACTGGGGTCAGCCCTGCTGCGATCTTTTTGCCTTCCCACTAAACAACAAATGCAGCAGCTACTTTGCCCTAATCCCCCCACAGTGGGAGTCCCCGAGGGAAGCTCTGATACACGATTGGCCCACGGGAATTCTGTATGCCTTCCCTCTCTTCCCCTTGATTCCCCTTTTTCTAAAGAAGGCCATTCATCTGAGAAGCAAGGTAATCTTTATTGCCCCTTACTGGCCATGACAAATTTGGTTTCCCTTCCTTTGGCCTCACCTAGTACGCCAGCCCTGGATTCTGGATCCAACTCCGGAACTGATCTTGCATCCGCAAGGGCTGACGCACCCCAACCTTCCCAGTCTCAAGCTACCAGCTTGGTTTCTCCACTTCCGGTAATAGCCAGGCAGAGTAACCTTACCTCCCCGGTACGTCATGTTCTTCTGGCTTCACATAAACCATCCACCAGAAAAATCTATCTCAGCAAGTGGAAGAGATTCATTATTTGGTCCCAACAAAGGAAACTAGATCCTTATTCGGCTCCTGTTACTGTGGTTTTGGATTATCTGTCAGGTCCTCTACAATCAGGAGCGGCAGCCTCCACAGTTCGAGTCCATTTGGCTGCAATCTCAAACTTTCATGATGGTTTCCAAGATTCATCCTTAATCACCCATCACCTCTGCAAAACCTTTTTAAAAGGGGTCTCGCACATCAGACCACCTTTCAAAGAACCGATTGACCCTTGGAATTTAATGCAGTGCTGCAATCCCTGACATAACCATCTTTCGAGCCTGCAAATTCTTGTGATATGAAGTTTTTGTCCTGGAAATCACTGTTTTTAGTAGTCATAACCTCAGCTAGATGCATATCTGAGCTTCAAGGCTTATGTATCAAACATCCTTATATGGTCTTTCATAGGGACAGAGTATCACTCCAAACTAACCCCTCTTCCTTCCAAAAGTTATCTCAGAATTGACAATTATCCAGGCGATTGACCTACCTGTCTTTTTTCCAAAGTATACAAATAAATGGGAATACTGCCTTCATTTGCTGAATGTACATAAACAATTACATTTTTATCTGCATAGAACAAATCAGACCAGTTGCTTGCATCTTTCTCAGGTCCAAAATTGGGGGACCCTGTTTCTAAAGTGACCTTATCTAAGTGGTTGAGAAACTGAATATCCTTCCTCTACCAACATAATAAAATTCCTCTACTGAGCAAGGTGAAAGCACACTCAACCAGATCAATGGCAACTTCTGTGGCTTTTCATCAGTGGCGGCTGGTGACTTCAAATCAAAGGGGGGCTGCAGGAGACAGCTGAATGGGTGGGGTCAAGGGGAAGGGGTGTGGCCAACTGGAAAGGGAAGGAGCTATGCTCAAAACCACAAAAACTAACTTTAATTAAATACGCTGCCCTGGGTGGCAAACCATCATTATGAGAGTCCAATCAAGACAAAATAAGTGTAGAAGAATAAAAATATTTCAATGCATTGGCTGCATGACAGCTTACTTAATATCTAGATTAAAACAAAAGGTTGTGAGGCATGAAAAAATAAATTACTTTTTCATTCAAGGGCTTCAGTAGATGATAATATCTGTGCAGCAGCAGCCTGGTTTACCCCCCCCCCCCATACCTTTATTACTCATTAAAATTTGGATCTGGTCTCCAGGGGAAGACATCCTTTGGTTCAATGGTACTCAGGAACATTCTTCCATAAGGGCCTCCCAGAACATAGGAACTTTTTTTTTCTGTAAGATCATCGGTGATGATTGTCTGTGGTATTCTGTTTTGTTGTTTCTTTCAGTTCTGTATACTTATTACTGCACCTCAGGGCATTTTTAGCCAACATTTTTTATTATTTTTTATTTTATTTATTTATTTTTCAATTATTTAGTTTTGGCTGGCTGTGTAAACCTGGTTCTGAGCTTTGATATTTCTGAGTTACTGTACTGTATTTTTATGCTAAAAATGTCCAATAAACATTTTAAAATATGCACATCCGAGTCTGATTCACACAATTGTCACTAACAAACTCATAACAGGATATAACTTAATTTCTTTTAGTTTAAGTAATTTCTTTGTTAACCTGAGAAACACGCTTATCTTGTATAGATCTCTTTCAAACATGACGTGCTAGAGGGCAGCCATAAATGCAGTGTGCGTGTGTGGATGTTAGACATTAGCTACCACCCACTCAGGCAGATGGGGCCTCGGTTTAACATCTCATCTGCAGTATGGACTTCTTTATTGAATACAAATAGAAGAAATCCATGTCTTTCACAAGTAATCGCATGGAATTATAAAACAATATAAAGTACCTATAAGCATAATCTCTTACAGCAGTAGCAAAATCTCTTAATGCATCTCTCTGAGCATCCCAACAGCTCTCTTTCTTTTGGTTTTCCTTTGGCTGGAAAAATATCCAGATTCCTTCTAGTATATTACGCCAGGTGACTCTTTACCTAGAGCCACTATTCTGGGCACAAAATCCCCTTGAAAGAAGGGCCAAAGAGACTGATTTGGCTGACTTCATCCCTCCTATTTGTACTTCAGTGACTGACCTAATTATTCAACAAATAGTGAGACACTCATTACCTAATACATCAAGATACTTAACTTTTCTTAAAGGCACAAGCTTATTTACTTTATACCTTTTAAAGTAACTTTCACAAAATGACAATAACAGTTCAATGTACAATATTTACAGCAATGATGTTTGCAATCTTTTATGGCAGTTTCAGTTCCTTTTGGCATACCTGTCAGTGAGAGTAACAACATATGCTACATTGTCCCCCCTGTACCTGAAATCCTCACTTTCAAGCCCACTAAATGGGATGTTAGCCCTAGTTACGTCATCTGTATTGTGGGGGCTGAGCCTGTTTCTGTTCTGCACTGTAAATTTGAATGCCTGTAAGGGAAGTTCCACCTACACAGCTTTGAGTTACCATTTTGCTGGCGAGTTAACAAAATCAGGAAGGCATATTCTGCACCAATGTGTACTCCCATTTGAGTGGGCAGTATTTTAGAGAGGCGTGCCCACTTGATTACCAAGCATCCCCTTCCAATAGTGCAACACTAGTTTCTGTCTTACTTAATTTGCAGCTCATGAAGCATATTGGTGGTTGTTTTCCATCAAAGATAGGTGAATATGCTTCCCTTTGAATCCCTTCTGATCAGTATAAAGTAGAAAAAGGTCTGCTAAAATCCAGAGGTGGAAATTTTCCATACGCACTAATTCCTTTAACTGTTTGAAGGCATTGCCTGCCTCTGCCTACCTTTTTACTTAAAGGAATGTCTTCCCTTTTGTCAGGTCTGTAAGGGGTCATGCTACCTATGCAAAATAGAGTACAGGCTTTCACTGATATCCAGTTAACCCAAGAATGCTCTCACTTGTTTCTTAGTACCTGAAACAGGGCAGTGTCTCAGTGTTTCTAGTCTTATTTTCTCTTTGTCATGCCAGACCTGCTCTCGTATGCATTAACCGTTAACCTGGTTTGTTTCTGGGAGTCTAGTAAAGCAAGTATCTTTGTTAGGTGGGTTCCCAGTCACCACTCCTCAGTGTGTATAATGATATTGTCTTAGTACGTGCATATCTGGAATGGGGCTTTAGGATTCTGTCTTTTCATCTCTGAAGGGTTGTAGAGACCCTATGTTGCCAAAAAGAAAAGCTAGTATAAAGGAGTAAGCCCTCTGGTGTTGACATGGCTGTCTTTTACCTGACTTCAGCTATTAGAGGGATTTTCCAGTATCCTTTTTTTAAATCTGATGAATCTTGGCTTCTGTAATCTTTTAGTTCAGCAGCCTTAGGCAGTTTGTAGCTGTAAAATTTCATCACATACTTACGGAAACTGATTTTCCATAAAGCTGTGGATTAATACTATGGTGCTGTTCCACTCACTTTAATCCTCTGCTGTTGCCATCTTAAGCATTAGTTTGCATATGTACTCTTACACAGCCTTTTTCTAGGACTTTGGTATTCTCAAAGGTTTTAAATTTAATATTTTGTACTGGAATGCTTGATTTTGTGGATTGGGTTGTATGTGTGCAGGCATAGAGGTTAGTTTTTCTTTTCTTCGCCAGATGTACTAGTTTCTTCTGCTAAACTAACAACAGGTTTGCACTTGTTTCCATGTTTTTGGAATGTTGATGTCTTGTGTCAGTTCTGGTCTTTTCTTACCAGTCTGTCTTAAATTAAGTTATGTAAATAATGTTGTTGTGTCTTTCGGCTTTTCCCGGTTAGGGGTCACCACAGCGGAACTCCGGTCCGCCAATGATTGGCAGTAGACTTTTACGTGCCGAGTTGCCAGCCCTGACGCACAACCTTCAACGAAGGTATGCTCATTCACGCATGTCTCAGCACAGAAGACGCTCTAGCTGAGAATCGAACCTGGCAGCGTCTAGTGTTATATAATTTCACAACAAGCGTGAAAAGTCCACAAACAAGTGAAAGGACGGTTCCGAGCCAAAAAAAGACCTGCCCAGGTCTTTTTTTGGCTCGGAACCTTCCTTTCGCTTGTTAGTGTTATATAATTTAATAGTTCAAATGGAACCTGAATTTGGCCAGAAAGCTTTTTTTCTGATAAATGGAACTAACAGCTAGTCTCAAGCTTTAAATTCCCTGGTCCATGTATTTGTGTTACACTCCACTTATCGTGTGGCCTGGGTTCTTTCCATGTGTTCCTTTACAATGTACATTACTACTTTGCACACATCTTGTACGTTGGTATAGTGTCTGTGACACTTCAATATCATTTTCTCTTTTTTTCCAAGTTTCTGTGGCAATATCTAACAGTCTACGAAAGTGTCTGACATATAACAACCCAAAAGGACTGAACTGCCTTCGATGCTTATGGTGCCTTGTATTATCTTTCTTGGCATGGATAGTAATATTCATTTAAAATGCTGTACTAATCCACCTGTCTGAGATGACATCTTGAAATCCACCTGTCTGAGATGATATCTTGAAGTATTAATTGCCCACACTTCAAGCGTTGGGCACAATTGGTGTATTATTCTGAAAATTAATTTTCTGTAGTTAGTCAGCATTTTCTTGGGTATTCCTTCTCTAACAAAAATGACAACACTAACTCTGTAGCTATACATATAGCATTTGCCTTATAAAATGGAAAAGACTTGTGATACTTATACTGTTACTTACCGAGACAATATTATAATATCTGAAATGGGGCTTTTGGATTCTTTCTTTTCATGTCTGAAAGGTTGTAGGATCTATGTTGCCAAGAGCTGATTAGTCTAAAATAACCAAATTGCATTTAAACCCATTGCTGGACTCTACCAATGGCCCAACAGCATATGTAGCAAAATTATTAGTAGGTCAGCTCTGTAATGGGCACTATAATGTAAGGATATTTGTATCCTGGTTGAAGGGCTGTCGTCCAGCACTCAGGGCATCCAGTACAGAAGCTCTAAACTGCTTTCATTATTCCTGGTATATAAAAACCTTACCAGGAACTAAGCTCTATTCTTGTCCATTTCTTTGCATATCCTAGTATGTTACTAAGCGCTAACCTCATCCCTGGGTTTCTGACATGTTTGGGCACTAATAACTGATGTGCTACTTCCTCTATCTTTACTCTGTACAAAAACATTTTGTAATGTGAAGTAAGGGCAAGAAGTGTGAAGATTTTGTTTAGCTTCTTCACCTATGACTGCAGCTGTACTTTCTGTTGCTCTGCTGAAAGTGGTTGCTCTGCATAGAGTGTTGTCTTTTTATTTTTATTTTTTTTTTTTTTTAAGTTTATCAGCTTATATGGAGCTCAGCTTACTTTGGAGTTTCCTCAGCATCAGTCTGATGAGAGGGTAAAGGAACTGCTTTCCTCTCTTACCAGTTTAGTCAATGGAATTTCAGTCCATAACTCTTCTTTTGAGAAAGGCAACTTATAGGTTCATAGGTGTGTACTAGGCTAATGGCCCTGGAGCCTTTACAAGCCTAGCCCATAGGATTACCTTGGAATCATGCCATCAGCCCTTAGTTCCCAGTGCCTCTGTCGAGTAGAGCCACTGGAGTGATCCCCGAGGTGAATTTTCTATTTCCCATCCACTCATCAACATTTCTCTTGAAGAGAGGCGCTCCGCTTGACATGTATGGGAAGTCTATTCCATAGCATGGGCAGTCTCTGGGTTATGAACCTGCCCTCCAGCTTGTTCTGTTGATTGTGGTAATGAGGTTGAGGTCTCTGGAGCATGTGGTGTGGAGGGATTGGGATTTCTTTCGATGTAGCATTTCTAACAGAGCTGAGTCAGACATGGCTTTGTAAGTCAAGCGGAGATCGCCTCTAAGTAGGCAATATGAGACAGAGAATAGTTGGAGTTTTTTGAGTCTGTCCATATAGGACAAGTGTTTAAGGCCTAGGATCCTCTCTTTGAGGTACTTTTGCAGCCTCTCCAGTTGTTGCAGGTGTCTAGTGAGGTACATGCCAAATGGGGCATCGTACTTGATGATTGGCCTAATGAGGGAAGAGTAGAGGGAGACAATGACCTATTTCTTCCTGGATGTAAAACCCTTAGTAATGAGATGTGCCACATAGAAGGACTTTCTAACCACAGTGGCAATGTGGTTGTCAGAACAGGGGTTGCTGTTGACCTGTGTTCCCAGATCTCGTACGACGCCTTCTGTGCTTAATGGACTACCTTCAATGTGGGAATTCATGGGAACTGTGTTTTTCCCAAAGGAGATGACGACACATTTTTTTGGCATTGAGCTTAAGGCCATGGTTCTGACACCAGTTGTTGGTCTCATTGAGACATATCTGTAGGACGTTAGCATCACTTGGGAAGTTAATTATGGCTCCCAACTTTATTTATTTATTTTATTTATTTATTTTACATTTGTTTACCGGGCTAGTCCAACTGGATATATGTCCATTTTCAGTGGAGGCCCGGGGAGAAAAGCTCCACTACAAACTACTAAACAATTTCAAGTTATACATCAATATACAGAAATAGAGGGGAAAAAAAAAACATATGCAATACCTTTGAAACAGGTTGAATTAAATTTTGAGTAAAGTGAAAAAAAAAAACTAGGATGGTAAAGAGAGAGAAAGGATAAGGAATATTTAATAATTAGTTAGAGTATGTAAAAGAGAAGAAAAAGAAAGAATGTTAAGGAGCCATATAATGATGGAAAAAAAAAGAGAGCTAACCTGGGTTATGACAAGAGCATAGCCAGTGGTTATTTAGGAAGGATTTTAGTTTAGTTTGAAATTGGGAGAGTGATGTTAGGGATGTGAGTTCCTGTGGTAACTTATTCCATATTTTGCCAACTGAGTTGGAAAATGTGGAGTCACCTGCTGAGTTTTTGGAACGGGAAGTTTGGACTAGTATTTTGTTGGTGGAGCGTAGATGCCTCTGATTGTTATAGGGTGTTATGAGGGAGGAGAGTATTGGGGTGTTTTCAGGGTGATGTAGGGCATTATGGGCAATAGTGAGTTGATAGTATTGTATGAGGTGTGGTAGTTCCAGCCACCCAAGCTTTTTGAGATTTAAACAATGATGAGTTCTATATGGAGAGGCAGTTGCAAATCTGGCAATATTATTATATGATGAAGTAAGTTTGCTAAGATTATGTTTAGAGAGATTTGTGTATATGGAGGAAGCATATAAAAGAGTTGAGATTAAGTGAGTTCTGGCTATGGTAGTTTTGGCTTCAGGAGTAAGAAAAGATTTGATTCTATAGAGAGAGCCTAGTTTTCTGTTGGTCGATTTTATTGTAAGATTAATATGATTGTCAAATTTTAATTGGTTATCAATAGTGATACCCAAGAGTTTTGTTGTTTGGTCAGGAGAGATAATGGTTCCATTATCAGATATTAGTGTAAAATGGATAGAGGTCGACAAGTGGGTGGGTGAGAAAAGCAAGAGTTTTGTTTTCTTGGGGTTAAGGAGAAGGCAATGATTAGAGAACCATTGTTCTATAGTTGAGAAGGTTTTTTGTGTGAGAGAGAGTGAAGTTCTGACTGTGTTGAGGCTGTACAAATGATGGTAGTATCATCTGCATATTGAATACAAGTTGTTTGTGGAGTGGCTAGATAAAGTTCATTAATGAAAATGGAAAACAAGAGTGGACCTAAAATAGAGCCCTGAGGGACTCCTATAGTGGTGGGGAGAAGATCAGAGAGTTGGTTGTCCCATAGAACTGCTTGTTTGCGGTTGTCTAGGTAAGATGTAAACCAGCATAAGGCAAGGTTATCTAGAGAGAAAGATTTTAAACGATGGAGAAGAAGCTGGTGATTTACCATGTCGAAGGCTTTGGACAGGTCTACGAAGAATGCTGAAGAAGGAGTGTTATTGTTACGATTTTTATTAATTGAGTCAATGAAGGATAGTAAAGCTGTACCATGATGTCGAAAGGCATTGCCAGGTTTGG